>NC_045806.1:42935913-43099442 GCF_009873245.2 Balaenoptera musculus | reverse complement strand
GAGTCAGTGCTGTGCCTCTGAGGTGGGAGAGCCAACCTCAGGACACTGGTCCACAAGACACCTCTTAGCTTCATGTAATATCAAATGGCAAAAATCTCCCAGAGATCTCCATCTCAACACCAAGACCCAGCTTCATTCAACGACCAGCAAGCTACAGTGCTGGACACACTATGCCAAACAACTAGCAAGACAGGAACACAGCCCCATCCATTAGCAGAGAGGCTGCCTAAAATCTTAATAAGGCCACAGACACCCCAAAACACACCACAAGATGTAGACTTGCCCACCAAAAAGACAAGATTCAGCCACATCCACCAGAACACAGGCACCAGTCCCCTCCACCAGGAAGCCTACACAACCCACTGAACCAACCTTAGCCACTGGGGACAGACACCAAAAACAATGGGAACTACGAACCTGCAGCCTGCGAAAAGGAGACCCCAAACACAGTAAGATAAGCAAAAAGAGAAGACAGAAAAACACACAGCAGATGAAGGAGCAAGGGGAAAACCCAGCAGACCTAACAAATGAAGAGGAAATAGGCAGTTTACCTGAAAAATAATTCAGAATAATGAGAGTAAAGATGATCCAAAATCTTGGAAATAGAATAGAGAAAATGCAAGAAACATTTAACAAGGACCTAGAAGAACTAAAGAGGAAACAAGCAATGATGAACAACACAATAAATGAAATTTAAAATACTCTAGAAGGGATCAATAGCAGAATAACTGAGGCAGAAGAACGGATAAGTGACCTGGAAGATAAAATAGTGGAAATAACTACTGCAGAGCAGAATAAAGAAAAAAGAATGAAAAGAACTGAGGACAGTTTCAGAGACCTCTGGGACAACATTAAAGGCACCAACATTCGAATTATAGGGGTCCCAGAAGAAGAAGAGAAAAAGAAAGGGACTGAGAAAATATTTGAAGAGATTATTGATGAAAACTTCCCTAATATGGGAAAGGAAATAGTTAATCAAGTCCAGGAAGCACAGAGAGTCCCATACAGGATAAATCCAAGGAGAAACACAACAAGACACATATTAATCAGACTATGAAAAATTAAACACAAAGAAAACGTATTAAAAGCAGCAAGGGAAAAACAACAAATAACACACAAGGAAACCCCATAAGGTTAACAGCTGATCTTTCAGCAGAAACTCTGCAAGCCAGAAGGGAGTGGCAGTACATATTTAAAGTGATGAAGGACAAAAATATACAACCAAGATTACTCTACCCAGCAAGGATCTCATTCAAATTTGATGGAGAAATTAAAACCTTTACAAACAAGCAAAAGCTGAGAGAGTTCAGCACCACCACACCAGCTTTACAACAAATGCTAAAGGAACTTCTCTAGGCAAGAAACACAAGAGAAGGAAAAGACCTACAATAACAAACCCAAAACATTTAAGAAAACGGGAATAGGAAAATACATATCAATAATTACCTTAAATGTAAATGGATTATATACTCCCAACAAAAGACACAGACTGGCTGAATGGATACAAAAACAAGACCCGTATATATGCTGTCTACAAGAGACCCACTTCAGACCTAGGGACACATACAGACTGGAAGTGAGGGGATGGAAAAAGATATTCCATGCAAATGGAAATCAAAAGAAAGCTGGAGTACCAATTCTCATATCAGACAAAATAGACTTTAAAATAAAGACTATTACAAGAGACAAAGAAGGACACTACATAATGACCAAGGGATCAATCCAAGAAGAATATATAACAATTGTAAATATTTATGCATCCAACGCACCTCAGTACATAAGGCAAATACTAACAGCCATAAAAGGGGAAATCGACAGCAACACAATCATAGTAGGGGACTTTAACACCCCGCTTTCACCAATGGACAGGTCATCCAAAATAAAAATCATTAAGGAAACACAAGCTTTAAGTGATACATTAAACAAGATGGACTTAATTGATATTTATCGGACATTCCACCGAAAAACAACAGAATACACATTTTTCTCAAGTGTTCATGGAACATTCTCCAGGATAGGTCATATCTTGGGTCACAAATCAAGCCTTGGTAAATTTAAGAAAATTGAAATCGTATCAAGTATCTTTTCCGACCACAACGCTATGAGACTAGATATCAATTAGAGGAAAAGATCTGTAAAAAATAGAAACACATGGAGGCTACACAATACACTGCTTAATAACCAAGTGATCACTGAAGAAATCAAAGGGGAAATCAAAAAATACCTAGAAACAAATGACAATGGAGACACAACGACCCAAAACCTATGGGATGCAGCAAAAGCAGTTCTAAGAGGAAAGTTTATAGCAATACAAGCCTACCTCAAGAAACAGGAAACATCTCAAATAAACAAACTAACATTGCACCTAAAGCAATTAGAGAAAGAAGAAAACAAATCACAAAGTTAGCAGAAGGAAAGAAATCATAAAGATCAGATCTGAAATAAATGAAAAAGAAATGAAGGAAACAATAGCAAAGATCAATAAAACTAAAAGCTGGTTCTTTGAGATTATAAACAAAATTGATAAACCATTAGCCAGACTCATCAAGAGAAAAAGGGAGAAGACTCAAATTAATAGAATTAGAAATGAAAAAGGAGAAGTAACAACTAACACTGCAGGAACACAAAGGATCATGAGAGATTACTATAAAGAACTCTATGCCAATAAAATGGACAACCTGGAAGAAATGGACAAAGTCTTAGAAAAGCACAACCTTTCAAGACTGAACCAGGAAGAAACAGAAAATATGAACAGACCAATCACAAGCACTGAAATTGAAACTGTGATTAAGAATCTTCCAACAAACAAAAGCCAAGGACCAGATGGCTTCACAGGCGAATTCTATGAAACATTTAGAGAAGAGCTAACAGCTATCCTTCTCAAACTCTTCCAAAATATAGCAGAAGGAAGAACACTCCCAAACTCATTCTATGAGGCTACAATCACCCTGATACCAAAACCAGACAAAGATGTCACAAAGAAAGAAAACTACAGGCCAATATCACTGATGAACATAGATGCAAAAATCCTCAACAAAATACTAGCAAACAGAACCCAACAGCACATTAAAAGGATCATACACCATGATCAAGTGGGGTTTATCCCATGAATGCAAGGATTCTTCAGTATATGCAAAACAATCTACGTGATACACCATATTAACAAATTGAAGGAGAAGAACCATATTATCATATCAATAGATGCAGAAAAAGCTCTTGACAAAATTCAACACCCAGTTATGATAAAATCCCTGCAGAAAGTAGGCATACAGGGAACTTTCCTCAACATAATAAAGGCCATATAGGATAAACGCACAGCCAACATCGTCCACAATGGTGAAAAACTGAAAACATTTCCACTAAGATCAGGAACAAGACAAGGTTGCCCACTCTCACCACTATTATTCAACATACTTTTGGAAGTTTTAGCCACAGCAATCAGAGAAGAAAAAGAAATAAAAGGAATCGAAATCCGAAAAGAAGAAGTAAAGCTGTCACTGTTTGCAGATGAAATGATACTATACATAGAGAATCCTAAAGATGCTACCAGAAAACTACTAGAGCTAATCAATGAATTTGGTAAAGTAGCAGGATACAAAATTAATGCACAGAAATCTCTGGCATTCCTATACACTAATGATGAAAAATCTGAAAGTGAAATTAAGAAAACACTCCCATTTACCATTACAAGAAAGAGAATAAACTATCTAGGAATAAACCTACCTAATGACACAAAAGACCTGTATATAGAAAATTATAACACACTGATGAAGGAGATTAAAGATGATACAAATAGATGGAGAGATATACCATGTTCTTGGATTGGAAGAATCAACATTGTGAAAATGACTCTACTACCCAAAGCAATATACAGATTCAAAGCAATACCTATCAAACGACCACTGGCATTTTTCACAGAACTAGAACAAAAAATTTCACACTTTGTATGGAAACACAAAAGACCCCGAATAGCCAAAGCAATCTTGAGAACGAAAAATGGAGCTGGAGGAATCAGGCTCCCTGACTTCAGACTACACTACAAAGCTACAGTAATCAAGAGAATATGGTACTTGCACAAAAACAGAAATATAGATCAATGCAACAGGATAGAAAGACCAGAGATAAACCCACGCACATATGGTCACCTGTTCTTTGATAAAGGAGGCACGCATATACAGTGGAGAAATGACAGCCTCTTCAATAAGTGGTGCTGGGAAAACTGGACAGGTACATGTAAAAGTATGAAATTAGAACACTCCTTAACACCATACACAAAAATAAGCTCAAAATGGATTAAAGACCTAAATGTAAGGCCAGACACTATCAAACTCTTAGAGGAAAACATAGGCAAAACACTCTATGACATAGATCACAGCAAGATCCTTTTTGACCCACCTCCTAGAGAAATGGAAATAAAAACAAAAATAAACAAATGGGACCTAATGAAACTTAAAAGCTTTTGCACAGCAAAGGAAACCATAAACAAGACCAAAAGACAACCCTCAGAATGGGAGAAAATATTTGCAAATGAAGCAACTCACAAAGGATTAATCTCCAAGATTTACAAGCAGCTCATGCAGCTCAATAACAAAAAAAACAAAAAACCCAATCCAAAAATGGGCAGAAGACCTAAATAGACATTTCTCCAAAGAAGATATACAGATTCCCAACAAACATATGAAAGAATGCTCAACATCATTAATCATTAGAGAAAGGCAAATCAAAACTGCAATGAGATATCATCTCACACCAGTCAGAATGGCCATCATCAAAAAATCTAGAAACAATAAATGCTGGAGAGGGTGTGGAGAAAAGGGAACCCTCTTGCACTGTTGGTGGGAATGTAAATTGGTACAGCCACTATGGAGAACAGTATGGATGTTTCTTAAAAAACCTAAAAATAGAACTACGATACGACCCAGCTATCCCACTGCTGGGCATATACCCTGCGAAAACCATAATTCAAAAAGAGTCATGTACCAAAATGTTCACTGCAGCTCTATTTACAATAGCCAGGACATGGAAGCAACCTAAGTGTCCATCAACAGATGAATGGATAAAGAAGATGTGGCACATATATAAAATGGAATATTACTCAGCCATAAAAAGGAATGAAACTGAGTTATTTGTAGTGAGGTGGATGGACCTATGGACTGTTATACAGAATGAAGTATGTCAGAAAGAGAAAAACAAATACCGTATGCTAACACATATATATGGAATCTAAGAAAAAAAAAAGAAGAAAAAAGAAGAAAAAATGATCAGAAGAACCTAGGGGCAAGACAGGAATAAAGATGCAGACCTACTAGAGAATGAACTTGAGGATATGGGGAAGGGGAAGGGGAAGCTGTGACAAAGTGAGAGAGTGGCATGGACATATATACACTACCAAACTCAAAATAGATAGCTAGTGGGAAGGAGCCGCATAGCACAGGGAGATCAGCCCGGTGGTTTGTGACCACCTAGAGGCGTGAGATAGGGAATTTGGGAGGGAGGGAGACGCAAGAGGGAAGACTTATGGGAACATATGTATATGTATAACTGATTCACTTTGTTATTAAGCAGAAACTAACACACCATTGTAAAGAAATTATACTCCAGTAAAGATGGTAAAAAAAAAAAGACACTGATGAAAGATATTAAAGATGATACAAACTGATGGAGAGATATACTGTGTTATTGGATTGGACGAATCAACATTGTGAAAATGACTATACTATCCAAAGCAATACACAGATTCAATGCAATCCCTATCAAAGTACCAATGGCATTTTCCACAGAAGTAGAAAAAAATTTCAGAATTTATATGGAAACACAAAAGACTCTGAATAACCAAAACAATCTTGAGAAAGGAAATCAGAGCTGGAGGAATCAGACTCCCTGACTTCAAACTATACCACAAAGCTACATTAATCCCGACAGTATGGCACTGGCAAAAAACGGAAATATAGATCAATGGAACAGGATAGAAAGCCCAGAGATAAACCCACGCACATATGGTCACCTTATTTTTGATAAAGGAGGCAAGAATATACAATGGAGAAAAGACAGCCTCTTCAATAAGTGGTGCTTGGGAAACTGGACAGCTACATATAAAATAATGAAATTACAACAGTCCATAACACCATACACAAAAATAACCTCAAAATGGATTAAAGACCTAAATGTAAGGCCAGACACTATACAACCCTTATTGGAAAACATAGGCAGAACACTGTATGACATACATCACAGCAAGATCCTTTTTGACCCACCTCCTAGAGAAATGGAAATAAAAACGAAAATAAACAAGTGGGACCTAATGAACCTTAAAAGCTTAAAAGCTTTTGCACAGCAAAGGAAACCATAAACAAGACAAAGAGACAACCCTCAGAATCGGAGAAAATTGTTGCAAAGGAAGCAACTGACCAAGGATTAATCTCCAAAATATACAGGCAGCTCATGCACCTCAATATCAAAAAAACAAACCCAATCCAAAAATGCGCAGAAGACCTAAATAGACATTTCTCCAAAGAAGGTATACAGATGGCCAAAAAACACATGAAAGGATGCTCAGCATCACTAATCATTAGAGAAATGGAAATCAAAACTACAATGATGTATCACCTCACACCTGTCAGAATGGCCATCATCAAAATTTCTACAAACAGTAAATGCTGGAGAGGGTGTGGAGAAAAGGGAACCATCTTGCACTGTTGGTGGGAATGTAAACTGATATAGCCACTATGGAGAACAGTATGGAGGTTCCTTAAAAACTAAAAATAGAACTACCATACAACCCAGCAATCCCACTACTGGACATATACCGTGAGAAAACCATAATTCAAAAAGAGTCATGTACCAAAATGTTCATTGCAGCTGCATCTACAATAGCCAGGACATGGAAGCAACCTAAGTGTCCACTGACAGATGAATGTATAAAGATGTGGCACTTATATACAATGGAATATTACTCAGTCCTAAAAAGAAACGAAATTGAGTTATTTGTAGTGAGGTGGATGGATGTAGAATCTGTCATATGAGTGAAGTAAATCAGAAAGAGAAAAACAAATACCATATGCTAACACATATATATGGAATCTAAGAAAAAAAAAGGGTTCTGAAGAACCTAGGGGCAGGACAGGAATAAAGACACAGACATAGAGAATGGACTTGAAGACACAGGGAGGGGCAAGGGTAAGCTGAGACGAAGTGAGAGAGTGGCATGAACATATATACACTACCAAATGTAAAATAGATAGCTAGTGGGAAGCACCTGCATAGCATTGGGAGATCAGCTCGGTGCTGTGTGACCACCTAGAAGGGTGGGATATGTAGGGTGGGAGGGAGTCGCAAGAGGGAGGGGATATGGGGATATATGTATACGTATAGCTGACTCACTTTGTTATTCAGCAGCAACAAACACAACCATGTAAAGCAATTATACTCCAATAAAGATGTTTAAAAAAATACATCTGTAACAAAAACCATCTCAGAAACAAAAATGATTATTGAAAGGGAGAAAAAAATCACATTTTTTCCTTAGAACCAATAAATGCGTTTCAATTAATCATTAAAAAAAAAGTGGAAATAGCCTAAATATCCATCAGCTGATGAATGGATAAACAGAATGTCGTATATCATTATATTATTCAGCCATAATGAAGAATGAAGTACTAATACATGGCACAACATGGGTGAACCTTGAAAACATTATGCAAAGTGAAAGAAGCCAGGCACAAAGGACTACATATTTTATGATTCCATTTATATGAAATGGCCAAAATAAGCAAATCCTTAGAGACAGAAGATAGATTAGTGATTGCCAGGGCCTGGGAGGAGGGGAGAAGGGGAAATAACTGTTAATGGGTACTGGGTTTCTTTAGAGGAGGATGAAAATATTCTACAATTAGGTAGTAGTGATGGTAGTACAACTTTGTGAATATACTAAAAAAAAAAACCACTAAATTGTACAGTTTTAAAAAATCCTATAATTCCCTTTAGGGGCACATTTTCTAGTTACCTCTTGTGATGAGTGAAGTATATCTTTTAACTTTTGAAGCCTTCCTGAATGTATATGCTTCTGGACACCTGTACAAAATGGACCTTCTTCGTGTTTCTTGTCTTTGTCCCATGTTCTTCTGCAGACACAGCTTCAATGTTTCCTATCTTGGTATCTTAGTCCATTAATTATGACTGCCAAATGGTGATGGAGGCCCAAATAGAGGAGTTGAGAATGTATCATGGGCCACTTTGTATAATAACTTATTTCAGGTCATATTGTAATGACTACAAAATACCCTAAATTTAGGAATTATGTTTTCTTCTTTCCTTCTCTTCTGCTTTCCTCTATGGACTGAGAAAATGTAATTGTCATAGCCTCTGGTTAGTTTTAATCACATGAAGTAAACCCAGAAGGCCCAAAATTGCATTCCTAATGCCCTTTAGCTCTCTCTCTCTGCTTCACCATCTACAAATATGTAGCTTGTGTTTGATTTCTCTCAAGCAAGGCTTCCCAAAAGTGTCTGATCTACCAATCTCCAATAAATGGGTTGACTTGAAGATGGTAAGAGCTTCATGTTTTACCTTTCTCACTGCCGCTAACATTTTACCAAAGGTCTACTGTTAATATATGTTCTAAACCAGCCATCCTCAACCCTAGATACACATTCAAATAACCTGGGAAATAATTTTTGAATATTGATGCCTGAACCCCAGACCCAATTAATTGGTATAGGTTGGGGCCTGAAAATTGATATTGTTTAAAAGTTCCCCTGGGCAACTCCAGTGGGCAGCCAGGGTTGATGAAAACTGCACTAAGAAAGACTTCAGTATTTCTTAAATTTAGATTTACTAATTATATTTTTAACAAGCAATATAGATATAAAGTTCTAAAAGACAAATGGTACTTACTACAAAGCTTTTTAAGAAAGCAATTTCTTGCTCTACCCCTTCCCATCCCTGATCCTCATTCCCCAGAGGCAACCACATTCAACTCTTCTTTTAAAAAATAAATTTATTTATTTATTTATTTTTGGCTGCATTGGGTCTTTGTTGCTGCACACGGGCTTTCTCTAGTTGAGGCGAGCGGGGGCTACTCTTCATTGCGGTGCGCGGGCTTCTCATTGTGGTGGCTTCTCTTGTTGTGGAGCATGGGTTCTAGGCATGTGGTCCTCAGTAGTTGCGGCACACAGGCTCAGGAGTTGTTGGGCACGGGTTTAGTTGCTCCACAGCATGTGGGATCTTCCCGGACCAGGGCTTGAACATGTGTCCCCTGCATTGGCAGGCAGATTCTTAACTACTGTGCCACCATGGATGCCCCATATTCAACCCTTTTAACTATTCCCTTAAATTATTTACATCTTTTATCATTATACTGATATTTCTTATTTATTTTCAATTTTATTTATTGTGAGTTGACTTCCTACTACAGAAGACGATGATCTACCTCTCCTCTTCCAGCATTCTGCACACAAAAGTTTCCCTTCCACCTTCCCAGCATAGTTATAACATGGTTTGGGGTTAAAGCAATATTCAGTGTTGACATATTTATGACTATGTAAATATAATAAAATGGCAGACTTAAGCCCTAACCTATCAGTAATTACCTTAAATATAGACAGTTTAATTTCACCAATTGAAAAACAGAGATTAGCAAAGTGGATTAAAAAATTTAATCAAACCATATCCTGTCTACAAGAAACTCACTTCGAATACAACCACAGAAAAGTAAAAGAATGGAAAAATATGTACAACACATTATGTCTTTTTAAAAAGCAGAACTGACTATATTAACATTAGACTCCAGAGCAAAGAAAATTACTAGAAACAAAGAGGGACATTATATAATGATAAAAGGATCAGTTCACCAAGAAGAGATATTGAGGCAGAAAAAGCATCTGCAAAATCCAACATTCATTCATGATTTAAAAAAAAAACCCTCAGAAAACTAGAAATAGAAGGAAATTTCCTCAACTTGGTAAACAGTACTTACAAAAACTTACAGTTAATATTGTATTTAATTGTGAAAGACTGAATGCTTCCCCTCTAAGATCGGGAACAAGGCAAGGATGTATGCATCTCACCACTCTCATTCAACATTCTACTGGAAGTTCTAGCCAGTGAAATAAGACCCAAAAAATAGAATAAATAAAAGAGATACATATTTTTTAAAAGAAAAAATAAAACTGTCCCTATTTGCAGATGTCTATACTGTATGAAATCCCAAGGAATCTAAAACAAAACAAAACCCTCCTAGAATTTATGAGTTCAGCAAGGTTTCAGAATACAAGAGCAACACTTAAAAATCAATCACATTTCTATATGTTAACAACATACTTGTGGAAAGAAAAATTAAAAACACAATACCAGGGACTTCCCTGGTGGCACAGTGGTTAAGAATCTGCCTGCCAATGCAGGGGACATGGGTTCAATCCCTGGTCCGGGAAGATCCCACATGCCGCGGAGCAACTAAGCCCGCATGCCACAACTACTGAAGGCCGCATGCCTAGAGCCCGAGCTCTGCAACAAGAGAAGCCACCACAATGAGCAGCCCGTGCACCACAACGAAGAGTATCCCCTGATCGCCTCAATTAGAGAAAGCCTGCGGGCAGCAACGAAGACCCAATGCAGCCATAAATAAATAAATTTATATATATATTAAAAAATATACCATTTATGGTGTGTGCTAATGAAAATTAAATAGATATAAACCTAAAAGCATGTACAGGATCTGTATGCTGAAAATTACAAAACGCTGATGAGAGAAATCAAAGACCTAAATAAATGGAGAAACATATGTTCATAGATTGGAAGACTGAGAATATTGTAGATGTCAATTCTCTCCAAATAGATCTATAGGTTTAATGCAATTCCTACTGAAGTTTTTTTGGAGACACAAACAAGCTTATTCTAAAATGTATATGGAAAGGTACAAGCCCTAGAATAGCAATATTAAAATAAAATTTTAAATAAGACATACCTAATTTTTAATTTTTAAAGTATTAAACTAAAATAATCTTTAAAAAGAAGAGTAAATTGGGAGGGATCTTACCTGATGGCTTACTATATAGCTGCAGTAATCAAGGTAATTATTGTCTTAGCAGGGAGATGGGCATAGATCAATGGAACAAAATCAAAATCTCATATAGACTCACACAAATACAGCCAGCTGATTTTTGACAAAGATGCAAAAGCAATCCAATGGAGGAAGGATAGCCTTTTCAACAAATGGTGCTGGAGCAATTGGATATTCATAAGCAAAAAAATGAACCTTGACCTAAACCTCAAACCTTACAAAAATCAACTCAAAATGGATCAAGGAGTGAATGTAAAATGTAAAACTCTAAAACTTTTAGAAACAAAATATAGGAAAAACTCTTTGGGACCTAGGACTAGGTGAAGAGTTCTTAGACTTGACATGAAAAGCACAGTCCTTAAAAGGAAAAATTGATGAATTGGACTTTATCAAAATTAAAGACATTTGTTTCATTGAAAGACTGTTAAGAAGATGAAATGACAAGTTACAGACTGGGAGAAAATATTTGCCAGCCACATACCCAGTGAAGGCCTTATATCTAGAATATATAAAGAACTCTCAGAACTCAACAATAAAAAAAAGAGGAAACAATCCAACTAGAAACTTGGCAAAAGACATGAACATTCATTTCACCAAAGAGGAGATACGGATGGCAAATAGGTGTCTGAAAAGATATTCAACACCACTAGCCATTAGGGAAATGTAAATTAAGGCTGCAATGAGATATCAGTTGAAATAAAAAATAGTGATAAATAACACATGCTGGTGAGGACACAGACAAATTGGATCTCTATACATTGCTAGTGGGAATGTAAAATGGTGCAGCCAGTCTGGAGAAGAGTTGGGGGTAGAGTGAATATGTACAAAGAGGTAATATTAGGGGGTTCTTTTGTGGTGATGGGAACCACTTCTGTATCTTGCTTGTGGTAGTGGCATAGAACCACACACACACACACACACACACACCACACACACACAGGGTTTTTTTAATGGTGAAAACTGAATGTGGTCTGTAGTCTAATTAAGAGTAATGTACCAATGTCAGTTTCCTAATTTTGATATTACTCTACAGCTGTGATATTGGGGGAAGCTGGGTGAAGGATGAACTTGTACTATTTTTGCAATTTCCTCTAAGTATATAATTATTTCAAAATAACTTTTTTTAACTTTAAGAAATACATCCCCAAAAAAGTCTTTTTGGTCTTGTAAATATCCCTCAGTGGGGAAAATCCTTAAGCAATTGCTTTCCAGCTATAGCTTTATCCAGCTCATTTTGTTAGGTCATTTCCTGCCCTGAGGGCATGTTGGATTGTATCAGGGGTGCTTCAGGAGACAGAAGGAGGGAGTCCCAGGAAAATGGGGGAGGACCTCACAAGGAGGGGTGCATGTACCAACCACCACCTTCTCTTCAAATGCTTGTCCAACATTAGCCAGCCCTGTCTCAATATCTCTGCCGAGGTCCATTGGCCTAATCCACACACAGAGGTGGCAAGACAGAAGTTAGCCTGCAATTCACAAAGTTTGCTCTGTTCCCACATCTGCCTGATGCTTGCTGGGTGCCTAAATTTCTCCTATGAAGAACAGGAGTCATGCCATTGTGCTGTAGTAGCTGGGAATAAATGGACTAAAGAAGAATTCAAAAGTATCATAATTGTAGTGATGCCAAAAGGGGAAATCTTCTCACTGTGTGTGTCCCCCCATCCTATCCTTCCCCAGATTCAGTTCCTAGGAGACCCTCACAATTTTAACAAGTGCTTTACATAGTTATGAATACCTGAATTGTAACTATATCAAAACATTACATGAAATGCTTTATGCATAATATAACATTCCTTATTCACAGTTGGAAGGAGGTATGGTAGTTGGCATATGAAGGTTTGAAACACAGCTCATTTTCATTGCCAGAATTTATTTTTGTTATACTATCCCATGAAGTCTAAAAATAAAGATATGATTGTAAAATTATAATAACCTAGAATAAAGAGGATAAAATACTATTTGTGAGTCTGTGCCTTGTAAATATTTATCAGTGCTTAATTTGTACAATACATCCACAAAAACAAAAAAAACAATAAAAAGTATCATAATTGCAAGCTTGGATGATTAGAGCAGCTTGGGATTGCTGAAGGATTTAGGGTCTGAGCTTTTTTTTTTTTAATTTTATTGAAGTATAGTTGATTTACAATGCTGTGTTAATTTCTCCTGTACAGCAAAGTGATTCAGTTATACATATATATACATTCTTTTTCATATTCTTTTCCATTATGGTTTATCACAGGATATTGAATATCATTCCCTGTGCTATACAACAGGACCTTGTTGTTTATCCATTCTATGTATAATAGTTTGCATCTGCTAATCCCAAACTCCCACTCCATCTCTCCGCCCTCCCCCATCCCCCTTGGCAACCACAAGTCTCTTCTCTATGTCTGTGAGTCTGTTTCTGTTTCATGGATAAGTTCGTGTCATATTTTAGATTCCACATAAAAGTGATATCATATGGTATTTGTATTTCTCTTTCTGACTTACTTCACTTAGTGTGATAATCTCTACTTGCATCCATGTTGCTGCAAATGGCATTATTTCATTCTTTTTTATGGCTGAGTGATATTCCATTGTGTATATGTGTATGTACGTGTATGTGTGTGTACACACACACACACACACACACACACACACACACACACACATAGGGTCTGAGCTTTTCACAGAAAGGCACCTGAATTGGAGACAGGAGTCTCCAAATTCTTTAGCACTCAGCAGGCTCCTCCTGTCAGTCTAGACTTTTGCTTCTAAGACACCAGGCTTTAAGAGTCACTGAGAAGCTGTTCCCCTGCCGAACAGACAGAAACACATAGCAAACATCATCCCATTTTTCTTGAGGGGTACTTGTGAATGTCCCAACATCAAGGCAGGAGAAACCCCACCGTTCAGAAGGATTCTGGTTCCGACAGCAGCAGGCCATTAATTTGGAGACAGAGATCACTGTTACAACTGAATGCCAGAGGCGGGGAAAATGTCTGTCTAACTGCTGACACAGTCTCAGCTACTGGTGGCTAAAACCAGGCCACACAGAGTTTGAGGAGGGAACAAGAGTTTGTCTGGGGAGACTAAGGGTGAGGGGCTGAGGAAAGGGAAATATGTGCATTGTGACCAGCAAGAATTTTCTGGTGAGCAGTATTTCTTACTCTCAAATTGCTGTTTTATAGAGCCTGGCCATGAATGGAGCTGGTACATGAAAAAGCAGAGAAGCACCTGTGAAATAAAGCAAGAAGCTCTTTGACAGAAGGTGTTAAAGGAGCCTGGGGAGACATACTCGCTGACAGCTTGATGGATGCATAGGTGTGATGGTCCCTTCCTTCAACACTAATTGCAAAGTCATGGGCATTAAGGAACGCACACAAGATGGGTAATTATCACAAACATGATTTTCAAAGACTAGGAAGGATACGATCAGAGGAAAACCCTGAAGTGATCACAGCCACTGAGGATCATTATTCGTTTGCTGAAGCTAATGACAGGTTGGCTCTTAGAAACTAGTGGGGACGGGGCTTCTGGTGGGAAGAGAAGAGAGTATTCAGTTTCTTGTTAAGCAAAACCTGTCCCCCAGAAACAGCTAAAATGTCCTACTGCAGTTGAATTTAAGCTACAATACACAAATGTTTTATGATACAGTCCTTTTTCATGATACTACTGACTTGGAATGTGCTTGTGTTAGTTTAGAGTTTCATTTCTGCCCTTAGGTTGGCATACAGACTGTGCTTTTCAGTAAAATGGCAGCATTTGTCAAGGTGTGATTGTGAATTCTGTCCAGATGTGTTAAGCACAACTGTCCTTGGAGAGCCTACTCTGCGGGGTCAAGGGGACAAAGCCACGTTGCCCGAGGAGAGAGGAGACTTCTGAGGAAAGCGCTGTGGATAGCTATTCGAGTGGAAAGGCACTCAGGAGAGAGGAAGCAGATAAACAGGGAAGGAAAGACCCCCACACATGCTCGGCTGCTCGGAGATGAGTGCCAGAACCTAGCGTCCATTGGCATGCAGACATGGCAATCCTCAGGCTGGCTCTTGGCCTAGGGTCATGCTGTAGAGCAGGCTGGGAGTATCTCCCCGGCTCTTGATACTCCTCTCTGCCCTATTTTGAGACTCTCCCATTTTAGGCTTTCTGACTTGCTCTCCAAAGTGTTCTATGACCTGGGTCAAGAGGAGCACAAGGGGAACATTTGGAACAAACTCTTTCACACGGAGATGTGACCCAGCATGATTCCTTACCCCCACTCCTGCCCCCACTCTTACCTTTAAATTCTCACTGAAGTGAGCAAAAATGTGTTGGGGATCTAGGCAAATATGCAATACAGCCCCTTTATTCACCTGATCCCTAAAATGGATATCTGACTGTGATTGTTCTAGCTCAGACTCTCTTTGCCCTGCTCTGGTAAGAGAACCCCTTTATCCTGCAGAGAACCTATCATCCTTGCAGTTTGGTTGGAGCTGAAACCATCTGCCCCTCCTGACCACAGGGCTGGGCCTCCTGTGACCTAAACTGGCCAGTCAGCATCCACCTCCCTCTTAGGCATAGTGCTTGAACGAAGGGAGGGCACAACAGAGAGCAAGACTTCAGGTACTAAACTAGCTATGGAAGCCAAAACTTGACCCCATGGGTAATCAGATTGGGAAGAGACGTTAGGATATACTGGAAAGAGACAAACACAGAGTTCTAATCTGAGAGCATCCAGGGGAGAAGACATATCGTCATGGTAGATATCCAGGCTGAAGAAATGAGACAAAAGTCTAGTTCTGTGAAATGGACTAGAAAGATCCAGAACCAATTTAGAAGCAAGCAGAGCCCAACGCTGAGCCCAGAATATTAAAGCGGAGCTCCAGAAGTTTTCACTGCGAAGAGACAGTGTTTGTTATAGAGAATGAGGCAAGATTTAGCCTTGAGGTGGGAATTGAGGGGTCCTTTTAGGAGAAAATGATAATAGTGACTAGAAAGCCAGCTGGAAATGTCACTGCTACAATCCTGACACCTCCTTCAGTTCTATGTATGCCACTATTAGAACTGGATTTTGTTTTTAGCAAAGGGCTATTTCATTCCTTATAAGAAAATTTCCTATTAGTATATGGGCCATCATTTAAATGGTTATCAGCCATTTATACCTTAGTATGAATTTGCTTACATATTTCCTTCTTGAGAGTGGATTTTGATGGAGGCTGGAAGAAATTATTCATATAGCAGTGTCTTACTGAGAGGCTAAGGGCCAGGCACTGTGCTACACCCTAGGGATACAAATATGAAGCAAAGCACATGTGCTTCATCCCTGAAGAATTTTATAGCCCTCTAGATTGAAGGTTGAAAGGAAGCCACTAAAAAGAAAAAGATGTGCAACAGGGAACCTGGATATAGTATAGAGAAAGGTTTTATTTTCTAGTGTTTCCAAAGGACTCATTTCTCCATGGAAATCCCACAGATGATCCTCGCCAGCTTTCCACAGCCGTTAGCCTCAACTCTTCAAGTAGCATCAGGGCTTCTTGTTCCATGCTTACTGTCAGGAGTAGAGATGCTGGGAAGATCATTTTGTCCAATAGCCTTTGACTTATTAACAAGGAAAACCAGGACCAAAGAGATAAAGCAACTGGAAGAAATTATGATGGGAGTTCATGACAAAAGTTCATGGGTTTCTCCAAACTTCTTGTCAACACCTTTTCACTGAACCTGCTGTATAAAAATAAATAAATAAATAAAATTTAAAAAAAAAAGGGTGGTGATGGTGGGATGAATTGGGAGATTAGGATTGACATATATACACTGATATGTATAGAGTAGATAACTGATAAGAACCTGTTGTATAAAATAAATAAATAAATAAAATTTAAGATTGGAACCAATATGGTGGAGTAGAAGGACGTGCTCTCACTTCCTCTTGCGAGAACACCAGAATCACAACTAGCTGCTGGACAGTCATCGACAGGAAGACACTGGAACTCACCAAAAAAGATACCCACATCAAAAGACAAAGGAGAAGTCAAAATGAGATGGTAGGAGGGGCGCAATCACAGTAAAATCAAATGCCATAACTGCTGGGTAGGTGACTCACAGGCTGGAGAACACTTATACCACAGAAGTCCACCCACTGGAGTTAAGGTTCTGAGCCCCATGTCAGGCTTCCCAACCTGGGGGTCCGGCAAGGGGAGGAAAAATTCCTAGAGAATCAGACTTTGAAGGCTACTGGGATTTTATTGCAGGACTTTGACAGAACTGGGGGAAACAGAGACTCCACTCTTGCATGGCACACACAAAGTAGTATGCACATTAGGACCCAGGGGAAGGAGCAGTGACCACAGGGGAGATTGAACCAGGGAGACCTACCTGCTAGTGTTGGGGGGGTTCCTGCAGAGGCGGGGTGTGGCTATCGCTCACCATGGGGACAAGGACACTGACAGCAGAAGTTCTGGGAAGTACTCCTTGGCGTGTGCCCTCCCAGAGTCCGCCATTAGCCCCAACAAAGAGCCCAGGTAGGCTCCAGTGTTGGGTTGCCTCAGGCCCAACAAACAACAGGGAGGGAACCCAGCCCCACCCATCAGCAGTCAATCGGATTAAAGCATTACTGAGCTCTGCCCACCAGAGCAACAGTCAGCTTTACCCCCCACCAGAGCTTCCCATCAGGAAACTTGCATAAGCCTCTTAGATAGCCTCATCCACCAGAGGGCAGACAGCAGAAGGAAGAAGAATTACAATCCTGCAGCCTGTGGAACAAAAACCACATTCACAGAAAGAGAGACAAGATGAAAAGACAGAGGGCTATGTACCAGATGAAGGAATAAGATAAAACCCCAGAAAGGCAACTAAATGAAGTGGAGATAGGCAACCTTCCAGAAAAAGAATTCAGAATAATGATAGTGAAGATGATCCAGGACCTCGGAAAAAGAATGCAGGCAAAGATCGAGAAGATGCAAGAAATGTTTAACAAAGACTGAGAAGGATTAAAGAACAAACAAACAGAGATGAACAATACAGTAACTGAAACGAAAACTACACTACAAGGAATCAATAACAGAATAACTGAGGCAGAAGAATGGATAAGTGACCTGGAAGACAGAATGGTGGAATTCACTGCTGCAGAACAGAATAAAGAAAAAAGAATGAAAAGAAATGAAGACAGCCTAAGAGACCTCTGGGACAACATTAAATGCAACAACATTCGCATTATAGGGGTCCCAGAAGGAGAAGAGAGAGAGAAAGGACCCGAGAAAATATGTGAAGGGATTATAGTCGAAAACTTCCCTAACACGGGAAAGGAAAGAGCCACCCAAGTCCAGCAAGCACAGAGAGTCCCATAAGGATAACCCAAGGAGAAACATGCTGAGACACATAGTAATCAAACTAGCAAAAATTAAAGACAAAGAAAAATTATTAAAAGCAGCAAGGGAAAAACGAGAAATAACATACAAGGGAACTCCCATAAGGTTAACAGCTGATTTCTCAGCAGAAACTCTACAAGCCAGAAGGGAATGGCATGATATACTTAAAGTGATGAAAGGGAAGAACCTACAAACAAGATTACTCTACCCAGCAAGGATCTCATTCAGATTCAATGGAGAAATCAAAAGCTTTACAGACAAGAAAAACTGAGAGAATTCAGCACCACCAAACCAGCTCTACAACAAATGCTAAAGGAACTTCCCTAAGTGGGAAACACAAGGGAAGAAAAGGACTTACAAAAACAAACCCAAAACAATAAGAAAATGGTCATAGGAACATACATATCGATAATTACCTTAAACGTGAATGGATTAAATCCTGCAACCAAAAGACAGAGACTGGCTGAATGGATCAAAACACAAGAGCCATATATATGCTGTCTACAAGAGACCCACTTCAGACCTAGGGACACATACAGACTGAAAGTGAGGGGATGGAAAAAGATATTGCATGCAAATGGAAATCAAAAGAAAGCTGGAGTAGCTATACTCATATCAGATAAAATAGACTTTAAAATAAAGAATGTTACAAGAGACAAGGAAGGACACTACATAATGATCAAGGGATCAATCCAAGAAGAAGATATAACAATTATAAATATATATGCACCCAACATAGGAGCACCTCAATACATAAGGCAACTGTTAACAGCTATAAAAGAGGAAATCAACAGTAACACAATAATAGTGGGGGACTTTAACACCTCACCTACACCAATGGACAGATCATCCAAAATGAAAATAAATAAGGAAACAGAATCTTTAAATGACACAATAGACCAGATAGATTTAAATGATATTTATAGGACATTCCATCCAAAAACAGCAGATTACACTCTCTTCTCAAGTGCGCACGGAACATTCTCCAGGATAGATCACATCTTGGGTCACAAATCAAGCCTCAGTAAATTTAAGAAAATTGAAATCATATCAAGCATCTTTTCTGACCACGACACTATGAGATTAGAAATGAATTACAGGGGAAAAAACGTAGAAAACACAAACACATGGAAGCTAAACAATACGTTACTAAATAACCAAGAGATCACTGAATAAATCAAAGGGGAAATCAAAAAATACCTAGAGACAAATGACAATGAAAACACAATGATCCAAAACCTATGGGATGCAGCAAAAGCAGTTCTAAGAGGGAAGTTTATAGCTATACAAGCCTACCTCAAGAAACAAGAAAAATCTCAAATAAACAAACTAAGCTTACACCTAAAGGAACTAGAGGAAGAAGAACAAAAAAACCCCAAAGTTAGCAGAAGGAAAGAAATCATAAAGATCAGAGCAGAAATGAATGAAATAGAAACAAAGAAAACAATAGCAAAGATCAATAAAACTAAAAGCTGGTTCTTTGAGAAGATAAACAAAATTGATAAACCATTAGCCAGACTCATCAAGAAAAAGAGGGAGAGGAGGCAAATCAATAAAATTAGAAATGAAAAAGGAGAAGTTACAACAGACACCACAGAAATACAAAGCATCCTAAGAGACTACTACAAGCAACTCTATGCCAATAAAATGACAACCTGGAAGAAATGGATTAATTCTTAGAAAGGCATAACCTTCCAAGACTGAACCAGGAAGAAACAGAAAATATGGACAAACCAATCACAACTAATGTGAAGACAGTAAAGATTAAAAATCTTCCAAAAAACAAAAGTCCAGGACCAGATGGCTCCACAGGTGAATTCTATCAAACATTTAGAGAAGAGTTAACAACCATCCTTCTCAAACACTTCCAAAAAATTGCAGAGGAAGGAACACTCCCAAGCTCATTCTATGAGGCCATCATCACACTGATACCAAAACCAGAGAAAGACACTACAAAAAAAGAAAATTACAGACCAATGCCACTGATGAATATAGATGCAAAAATCCTCGACAAAATAGTAGCAAACAGAATCCAACAACATATTAAAAGGATCATACACCATGATCAAGTGGGATTTATCCCAGGGATGCAAGGATTCTTCAATATACGCAAATCAATCAATGTGATACACCGTATTAACAAATTGAAGAATGAAAAGCATATGATCATCTCAATAGATGCAGAAAAAGCTTTTGACAAAACTCAACACCCATTTATGATAAAAACTCTCCAGAAAGTGGGCATAGAGGGAACCTACCTCAACATAATAAAGGCCGTATATGACAAACCCACAGCAAACATCATTCTCAGTGGTGAAAAATTGAAAGCACTTCCCCTAAGATCAGGAATGAGACAAGGATGTCCACTCTCACCACTATTATTCAACATAGTTCTGGAAGTCCTAGCCATGGCAATCAGAGAAGAAAAAGAAATAAAAGGAATACAAATTGGAAAAAAAGAAGTAAAACTGTCACTGTTTGCAGATGACATGATACTATACATAGAGAATCCTAAAGATGCCACCAGAAAACTACTAGAGCTAATCAATGAATTTGGTAAAGTTGCAGGATACAAAATTAATGCACAGAAATCTCTTGCATTCCTATACACCAATGATGAAAAATCTGAAACAGAAATTATGGAAACACTCCCATTTACCATTGCAACAAAAAGAATAAAATACCTAGGAATAAACCTACCTAGGGAGACAAAAGACCTGTATGCAGAAAACTATAAGACACTGATGAAAGAAATTAAAGATGGTATCAACAGATGGAGAGATATACCATGTTCTTGGATTGGAAGAATCAATATTGTGCAAGTGACTATATTCCCAAAGGAAACTACAGATTCACTGTAATCCCTTTCAAATTACCAATGACATTTTTTAAGGAACGAGAACAAATCATCTTAAAATTTGTATGGAGACACAGAAGACCCCAAATAGCCAAAGCAGTCTTGAGGGAAAAAAACGGAGCTGGAGGAATCAGACTCCCTGACTTCAGACTATACTATAAAGTTACAGTAATCAAGACAAGATGGTACTGGCACAAAAACAGAAACATAGATCAATGGAACAAGATAGAAAGCCCAGAGATTAACCCATGCTCGTATGGTCAACTAATCTATGACAAAGGAGGCAAAGATATACAACGGAGAAAAGATAGTCTCTTCAATAAGTGGTGCTGGGAAAACTGGATAGCTACATGTAAAAGAATGAAATTAGAACACTCCCTAACACCATACACAAAAATAAACTCAAAACAGATTCGAGACCTAAATGTAAGACCAGACACTATAAAACTCTTAGAGGAAAACATAGGAAGAACACTCTTTGACATAAATCACAGCAAGATCTTTTTTGATCCACCTCCTAGAGTAATGGAAATAAAAACAAAAATAAACAAATGGGATCTAATGAAACTTCAAAGCTTTTGCACAGCAAAGGAAACAATAAACAAGACGAAAAGACAACCCTCAGAATGGGAGAAAATATCTGCAAACGAATCTATGGACAAAGGATTAATCTCCAATATATATAAACAGCTCATTCAGCTCAATATTAAAAAAACAAACAACCCAATCCAAAAATGGGCAGAAGACCTAAATAGACATTTCTCCAAAGTAGACATACAGATGGCCAAGGAGCCCATGAAAAGCTGCTCAACATCACCAATTATTAGAGAAACGCAAATCAAAACTACACTGAGGTATCACATCACACCAGTTAGAATGGGCATCATCAGAAAATCTACAAACAACAAATGCTGGAGAGGGTGTGGAGAAAAGGGAACCCTCTTGCACTGTTGGTGGTAATGTAAATTGATATGGAGAACAGTATGGAAGTTCCTTAAAAAACTAAAAATAGAATTACCATATGATCCAACAATCCCACTACTGGGCATATACACAGAGAAAACCGTAATTCAAAAAGACACATGCACCCCAATGTTCATTGCAGCACTATTTACAATAGCCAGGTCACGGAAGCAACCTAAATGCCCATAGACAGACGAATGGATAAAGAAGTTGTGGTACATATATACAATGGAATATTACTCAGCCATAAAAATGAACGAAATTGAGTCATTTGTTGAAACGTGGATGGATCTAGAGACTGTCATACAGAGTGAAGTCAGAAAGAGAAAAACAAATATCATATATTAACGCATGTATGTGGAACCTAGAAAAATGGTACAGATGAACCGGTTTTCAGGGCAGAAGTTGAGACACAGATGTAGAGAACAAACGTATGGACACCAAGGGGGGAAAACTGCGGTGGGTTGGGGATGGTGGAGTGCTGAATTGGGCGACTGGGATTGACATGTATACACTGATGTGTATAAAATTGATCACTAATAAGAACTTGCACTATAAAAAATCAAACAAACAAAAAAACAACTAATACCAAACTTTCTTTGGGTTATTTGTATGGAAATATGGTAATATAAATATTTCAGACATTACATGAAATTTCTAAAAACCTTATATGTTATGGTATAATGTTATAAGTCATAATTCTAGTTATTACTTTAAAATGTATATCTTAGAAATAACTAAATTTCCTTGTCAATTCCATTATTATGAACTTTCATCAAATCTTTAACCATGGTTATTTTTAAGTCTTTTGTCATTTACAGACAGTTCTGGGTGTACTCTGATGCTTTTGCAAAAATGTTCCTATAAAAGGGTTTCATCTTCAAGGAATTCATGGAAAAGACTCTGACAATTACAGGTTTCTGGTAACTGACTATACTGCTGAAATGAATGAATAAGCATTTTCAGAACTCTAATGGAAAACTGATGAATTCATAAAAGTACTAAGAAAAGATCAAGATGAAAAAAAATTAATTACATGGGACTGAGTGAAGTGATGCAGATGATTATAATTTTTGTGACTTTCTCTTTGAATAAAAAAAAACTCCCACAAGGACTCAGAGGCAAAGAATATACAAATCAATTTTCACTGCAAAGTAAAGGAGCTGTTACAGTGGAGGATTACTGGACTGAATGTCAATATTATGACATAGTATGAGTGTGTTTCGTGTTTGGTAATTGCAATCATTGTTGCTTTTGTTGTGGTCATCCATTTACAATGCTTGGTGTCAGTTTATTTATCTCTTGTAAAAAATAAAATACAGTGTGTGTGTGTGTGTGTGTGTGTGTGTGTGTGTATGTAAAAATAAAAAAAAAATTAAAATTTAAAAAAAAAAGGAAAGAAGAAAAGTCTGAAGTCAATAATCTAATCTTCAACCTCAAACTACGAAAAGAAGAGCAAATTAAACCCAAAGCAAGAAAAGGGAAATGATAAAAATTAGAGTAGATATCAATAAAACTGAAAACAGAAAAACAGAGAAAACAAATGAAAGGAAAATCTGGTTCTTTGCAAATATCAATAAAAATGATAAACTCCTAGAAAGACTGATAAACAAAAAGAGAGAAGACACAGATTACCAAATATCAAGAATGAAAGACAGCATAATGAGGAAATGCTATGAACATAAATACAACAACTTAAATGAAAGGACCAATTCTTTGAAAACCACAAACTTCCAAATGTCATCTGACATGAATAGATAACTTGAATAATCTCATAACTATTAAAGAAATTATATTCTTAGGTATAATTCTTCAGACAAAAGAAAAAACTTCAGGCCCAGATGGTTTCACTTGCGAATTCTACCAAACATTTAAAGAATAAATAACATCAATTCTACACAACTCTTCCAGAAAAAAGAAGAGAAGGGAATACTTCCCAAATTATATTTTTCACATCTTTATTGGAGTATAATTGCTTTACAATGTTGTGTTGCTTTCTGCTGTATAACAAAGTGAATCAGCTATATGTATAGATATATCCCCATATCCCCTCCCTCTTACATCTCCCTCCCACTCTCCCTATCCTACCCATCTAGGTGGTCACAAGGCACCAAGCTGATCTCCCTCTGGAATGCAGCTGCTTCCCACTAGCTATCTATTTTACATTTGGTAGTGTATATATGTCAATGCTATTCTCTCACTGCATCCCAGCTTACCTTCCTGCTCCCCGTGTCCTCAAGTCCATTCTCTACGTCTGCATCTTTATTCCTGTCCTGCCCCTAGGTTCTTCAGAAGCTTTTTTTTTTTTAGGTTCCATATATATGTTTTAGCATATGGTATTTGTTTTTCTCTTTCTGACTTACTTCACTCTGTATGACAGACTCTAGGTCCATCCACCTCACTACAAACAACTCAATTTCATTTCGTTTTATGGCTGAGTAATATTCCACTGTATATAAGTGCCACAACTTCTTTATCCATTCATCTGTCAATGGACACTTAGTTGCTTCCATGTCCTGGCTATTGTAAATAGAGCTGCAATGAACACTGTGGTACATGACTTTTTTTTTTTTAACATCTTTATTGGAGTATAATTGCTTTACAATGGTGTGTCAGTTTCCCCTTTACAACAAAGTGAATCAGCTATACATATACATATGTTCCCATATCTCTTCCCTCTTGCGTCTCCCTCCCTCCCACCCTCCCTATCACACCCCTCTAGGTGGTCACAAACCACCGAGCTGACCTCCCTGTGCTATGTGGCTGCCTCCCACTAGCTATCTATTTTACGTTTGGTAGTGTATATATGTCCATGCCACTCTCTCACTTTGTCACAGCTTACCTTCCCCCTCCCCATATCCTCAAGTCCATTCTCTAGTAGGTCTGTGTCTTTATTCCTGTCTTACTCCTAGGTTCTTCATGACCTTTTTTTTTTCTTAGATTCCATATATACGTGTTAGCATATGGTATTTGTTTTTCTATTTCTGACTTACTTCACTCCGTATGACAGACCCTAGGTCCATCCACCTCACTACAAATATCTCAATTTCGTTTCTTTTTATGGCTCTTTTTGAATTATGGTTTCCTCTGGGTATATGCCCAGTAGTGGGGTTGCTGGGTCATATGGAGTTCTATTTTCAGTTTTTTAAGGAACCTCCATACTATTCTCCATAGTGGCTGTATCAATTTACATTCCCACCAACAGTGCAAGAGTGTTCCCTTTTCTCCACACCCTCTCCAGCATTTACTGTTTGTAGATTTCTTGATGATAGCCATTCTCACCGGTGTGAGGTGGTACCTCATTGTACTTTTGATTTGTATTTCTCTAATGATTAGTGATGTTGAGCATCCTTTCATGTGTTTGTTCACAATCTGTATATCTTCTTTGGAGAAATGTCTATTTAGGTCTTCTGCGCATTTTTGGATTGGGTTGTTTGATTTTTTGATATTGAGATGCATGAGCTGCTTGTATATTTTGGAGATTAATCCTTTGTCAGTTGCTTCATTTACAAATATTTTCTCCCATTCTGATGGTCGTCTTTTCGTCTTCTTTATGATTTCGTTTGCTGTTCAAAAGCTTTTAAGTTTCATTAGGTCCCATTTGTTTATTTTTGTTTTTATTTCCATTTCTCTAGGGGGTGGGTCAAAAAGGATCTTGCTGTGATTTATGTCATAGAGTGTTCTATGTTTTCCATTAAGAGTTTTATAGTGTCTGGCCTTACATTTAGGTCTTTAATACCTTTGAGTTTATTTTTTTATACAGTGTTAGGGAGTGTTCTAATTTCATTCTTTCACATGTAGCTGTCCAGTTTTCCCAGCACCATTTGTTGAAGAGACTGTCTTTCCACCATTGTATAGTTTGGATCTATCCTGGAGAATGTTCCATGAGCACCTGAGAAGAAAGAGTATTCTGTTGTTTTTGGATGGAATGTCCTGTAAATATCAAGTAAGTCCATCTTCTTTAATGTATAATTTAAAGCTTGTGTTTCCTTATTTATTTTCATTTTGGATGATCTGTCCATTGGTGAAACTGGGGTGTTAAAGTCCCCTACTATCATTGTGTTACTGTCGATTTCCCCTTTTATGGCTGTTGGCATCTGCCTTATGTATTGAGGTGCTCTTATGCTGGGTGCACAAATATTTACAATTCTTCTTCTTGGATTGATCCCTTGATCATTATGTAGTGTCCTTCTTTGTCTCTTGTAATAGTCTTTGTTTTAAAGTCTATTTTGTCTGATATGAGAATTGCTACTCAAGCTTTCTTTTGATTTCCAGTTGCATGGAATATCTTTTTCCGTCCCCTCACTTTCAGTCTGTATATATCCCTAGGTCTGAAGTGGGTCTCTTGTAGACAGCCTATATGTGGGTCTTGTTTTTGTATCCATTCAGCCAGTCTATGTCTTTTGGTTGGAGCATTTAATCCATTTACCTTTAAGGTAGTTATCAATATGTATGTTCCTATTACTGTTTTCTTAATTGTTTCAGGTTTGTTATTGTAGGTCTTTTCCTTCTCTTGTGTTTCTTGCCTAGAGAAGTTCCTTTAGCATTTGCTGTAAAGCTGGTTTGGTGGTGCTGAATTCTCTTAGCTTTTGCTTGTCTGAAAAGTTTTTAATTTCTCTGTCGAATCTGAATGAGATCCTTGCTGGGTAGAGTAATCTTGGTTGTAGGTTTTTCCCTTTCATCACTTTAAATATGTCCTGCCACTCCTTTCTGGCTTGCAGAGTTTCTGCTGAAAGATCAGCTGTTAACCTTATGGGGATTCCCTTGTATATTATTTTTTGATTTTTCCCTTGCTACTTTTAATATTTTTATTTTGTATTTAATTTTTGATAGTTTTATTAATATGTGTCTTGGCATGTCTCTCCTTGGATTTATCCTGTATGGGACTCTCTGTGCTTTCTAGACGTGATTGACTATTTCTCTTCCCATGTTAGGGAAGTTTTCAACTATAATCTCTTCAAATATTTTCTCAGTCCCTTTCTTTTTCCCTTCTTCTTCTGGGACCCCTATAATTCAAATGTTGGTGCGTTTAATGTTGTTCCAGAGGTCTCTGAGACTGTCCTCAATTCTTTTCATTCTTTTTTCTTTATTCTGCTCTGCTGTAGTTATTTCCTCTATTTTATCTTCCAGGTCACTTATCCGTTCTTCTGCCTCAGTTATTCTGCTATTGATTCCTTCTAGAGAATTTTTAATTTCATTTATTTTGTTGTTCATCATTGTTTGCTCTTTAGTTCTTCTAGGTCCTTGTTAAATGTTTCTTGTATTTTCTCCATTCTATTTCCAAGATTTTGGATCCTCTTTACTATCATTACTCTGAATTCTTTTTCAGGTAGACTGCCTATTTCCTCTTCATTTCTTTGGTCTGGTGGGTTTTTACCTTGCTCCTTCATCTGCTGCATATTTCTCTGTCTTCTCATTTTGTTTAACTTACTGTGTTTGGGGTCTCCTTTTTGCAGGCTGCAGGTTCGTAGTTCCCGTTGTTTTTGGTGTCTGCCCCCAGTGGCTAAGGTTGTTTCAGTGGGTTGTGTAGGCTTCCTGGTGGAGGGGACTGGTGCCTGTGTTCTGGTGGATGAGGCTGGATCTTGTCTTTCTGGCAGGCTGGGCCACGTCTAGTGGTGTGTTTTGGGGTGTCTGTGAACTTAGTATGATTTTAGGCAGCCTCTCTGCTAATGGGTGGGGTTGTGTTCCTGTCTTGCTAGTTGTTTGGCATGGGGCGTCCAGTACTGGAGCTTGCTGGCCATTGGGTGGTGCATGCTTTGAGACAGAGATCTCTGGGAGAGCTCTCGCCGACTGATATTATGTGGGGCCAGGAGGTCTCTGGTGTTCCAGTGTCCTGAACTCGGCTCTCCCACCTCAGAGGCTCAGGCCTGACACCAGGCCGGAGTACCAAGACCCTGTCAGCCACACAGCTAGTTCAGAGAACCAGCCAGTGAAATGGAGTGGACAGTCGTACTGGAAGGAGAAGGCGCCCCCCGGGAGGAGGATGGTGTGGCAGGTGCCCCTGTTTCCCCAAATTATTTTAAAAAGCCACTATCATTCTCATACCAAAACCAGAAAAAGACAGTACAAAAATATTTTATAAAAGAACACTACAGACCAACATCCATCATAAACATAGATGCAAAAATCCTCAACAAAATATTAGCAAATAAGCTTTGCAATATATAAGGATAATATGCCAGAATGAAGTGGAGTTTATCCCAGGAATATGAGCCTGCTTCAGTATTTAAAAATCAATGTAATCCACCACATCAACAGGCTAAAGCCAAAAAAAAAATCTTATCAATAGATGCAGGAAAAAAGCATTTGACAAGTTTAACATTGTCATGATAAATATATATCACCAAACTAAGAATGGAAAGTAAATTTCTCAACATGATAAAAGGTAGCGACAAAAACTCTACAGTTAAGATCATACTAATGGTGAAAGATTAACTGCTTTATTCCGAAGATCGGGGACAAGGCAAGGCTGTCCACTCTTACTGATCCTATCAACATCATAACGAAGTCCTGCACAGTGCAATAAAACACAAAAATGAAGTTAAAAGTATACAGACTGGAAAGGGGTCAAACTGTCTCCATTTGCAAATGACATAATTGTCTATGTAGATAACTTCCAGAAATCTACCAAAAAAAGAACTCCTAAGAATTAATAAGTGAGTTTTAGCAAGATCATAGAATACAAGGTCAACACACAAATATCAATATTTCATATTGGCACTGTACAAATGGAAACCAAAAAAAATTTTAAATACCATTTACAATAGCTACAAAAAAAGAAAATATTTTGGTATAAATCTAACAAAACATGTACAGGATCTGTATGGTTCTTTTAAAAAAATCAAAGAAAATCTAAATACATGAACTACATTCATGGTTCATGGGTTGGAAGATTCAACATAGAAAAAAATGTTGATTCTATTCAAATTCACCTATAGATGTGTATTGGGGGTCCCCAAGGCCACCCCCAGGTACAATGATTCCTAGGATGACTCACAGGACTCAGCACATAGTCACACTCATGGCTATGATTTATTATAGCAAAATATACAAAGCAAAGAGAAAAGGAGCATGGGCAAAAATTGGTGAAAACCAGAAGCCAGCTTCCAAGAGTCCTATTCCCGCAGAGTCTCTCAGGATGCAGTTAATTCCTCCAGCAATAAGATGGAACAATACGTGTAAAGTGTTGTGTAACAGGGAAGCTCATTAATGACTCAGTGCTTAACATTTTACTGGGAGCTGGTCACATAAACACTCTGCCTAACATGGACCAAAATTCCAGACTCGCAGAAGGAAAGCAGGTGTTCAGAATAAACCATATTGTTTGCACAAAGAGTTTAGGCACAGTTATCATTAGGGGGGAATTTTACAGCAGTGTAGGGAACTGCTTACCAATCAAGTTCCCAGATGCCAGCCAAAGGGCAACCTTGCAAACAGGCCTTTCTAAGGCTAGCAGCATCATGCCTGTTATGTTAACTCTTTTCTGCACAAGATGTAATTCAATTCCAATCAAACCCTCAGCAGGATTTTTTAGTAGATATAGACAAACTGATTCTAAAATTTGTCTAGAAAGGCTAAGACACTAGAATAGCTAAAACAATTTTGAAAAAAAAGACAGAATAGAGTTGGAAGAATCATGTCACCTCGTTTTAAGACTTACTATAAAACTATAGAAATAAAGGCTGCGATACTGGCAAAGAGATAGACACAGATCAATGAAACAGCATATAAAAATAAGTATAGAAATAGACCCACACAAATAAGGCAAACAGATTTTTGGCAAAGGTGCAAAAGCAATTTAGTGGAGAAAGTATATTTTTCCACAAATGGTATTAGAACAATTAGACATCCATATGCAAAACAATGAAACTTGACTTCAAAACCTGTATACCTTATACAAAAATTAACTCAAAATGGATTATAGATTTAATGTTAAAGCTATAAAACTTTTAGATAAAATATGGGAGAAAATATTCATGACCTAGGTTTAAGCAGAGTTCTTAGACATGACACAAAAATTGCAATCCATAAAGAAAACATTGAAAAACTGGACTATCAATATTAGAAATTTTTGCTCTGTGAAAGACACAGATAATAGAATCAAAAGACTACAGACTGGTAGGATATATTTGTAAATCACACATCCAACAAAGGATTTGTATCTAGAACATGTAAAGAACTCTCATAACTTGACACAAAGAAAATAAACTACCCAATTTAAAACTGGGCAAAAGACACAGACACTTCATCAAAGAGGATATACAGATGACAAGTATGATGTTCAACATCATTGGCAAATGCAAATTAGAACTATGGTGAGATTCCTCTACACATCTATATGGCTAAAGTTTAAAAAAAAAAAACAAACCCAGTGCTGACCAGGAATGCAGAGCAACTAGAACTCTCATACATTGCAGGTGAGAGTGCAAGATGATACGGTCACTCTGTAGCACTTTCTCATTAAGTTAAACATACATTTATCATATGACACAGCAATCCCACTCCTGGGTATTGATGTTAGGAATGAAAACTTATACTCACATAAAACCCTGTAAATTAATGTTTATAGATGTTCTTTTTACAGTCTCAGAAACTGGAAACAACCCAAATGGCCTTCAATGGGTGAAGGGTTAAACAAACCTTGGTACATCCATACCATGGAATACTACTCAGCAATAAAAAGGAATGAACTATTGATACACACAACTTGGACAGATCTCAAGGGAATTATGGTGAGTGATAAAAGTCAATCCCAAAATGTTACAAAGGACAAAAAGAGAAAAACAAATACCATATGCTAACACATATATATGGAATCTTAAAAAAAAATGGTTCTGAAGAACCTAGGGGCAGGACAGGAATAAAGATGCAGACGTAGAGAATGGACTTGAGGACACGGGGAGGGGGAAGGGTAAGCTGAGACGAAGTGAGAGAGCGGCATTGACATATATACACTACCAAATGTAAAACAGATAACTAGTGGGAAGCAGCTGCATTGCACAGGGAGATCAGCTCAATGCTTTGTGACCACCTAGAGGGGTGGGATAGGGAGGGTGGGAGGGAGATGCAAGAGGGAGGGGATATGGGGATATATGTATACATATAGCTGATTCACTTTGTTATACAGCAGCAACTAACACAACAATGTAAAGCAATTATACTCCAATAAAAATGTTAAAAAAAAAAGCGGGGGATAATAAACACACACAAATGTTAACACTGTTTGTAGGTTGTGGGATCATAAGTAATTATAATTTCTTACTTTGCTATAATAAATGGGAATTTTGTGCAATAAAAATAATAACAAAAGTTTTTTAAAAAAAAGATTCAGTTCATCATTCCAGCTGCTAGAGATATTTTATCTGTTATCCATTTATTTCCTATCCCTACTCCCAGTTTCATGCCATCTGTGAATTTGATGAGATGATCTTCTCTGTTCTCATCTACATCACTTATAGAAATATTGATCAGAACAAAGTCCACTGGCAGTCTACTAGAAATCTCTTTCTTGCTTGGCAATGATCAGCAATCTTTGTGATCAATTTTACTTATTTAAGATTTACTCAAATTCTACTCTTATCTAATTTACTATTTTGCATCATTTCCATAAGATGACATTTTCATGCTTTGCTGATGTTCAAATATTACCTCCCCTTTAAACGTGCATTTGAAGGATGTGTGATGAGAAAATGAGAACTGGAAATCATTGTCCCTCACCCTCACCACCTACACACCTCTCTCTCCTTCATGTAACTGAAGATATCCTTAATATATATTGAGTTGAAAAATGGATCACTGTGGTCCTTGTCAACATCCTCCAGTGGGGTCATCTGCTTGGAAATCACCAGAAAGACATATTAAGAGAAAGATTCCAAGAAAAGCTTAGCACACATACATAAAAAAATGACTCCTTTCTTCCCACTGTCATCTTCTCCTAAGGTTCCTCAAGCCTTATATGTCCTGGGCCATAACAGAGCATCCCTTGGTCCTGTAATCCTCATACTGTTGAGTAACCAAGAAATGCTTAGTCCTCCTGTACACACCTGCTCTGCCCTAAGAACCAGACACTATTTTTACAGGTAAGCTCAAGATTCTCCAAGAAAGACATTCTTGTCTTACTCTTTCAAATTGTGTCACCTGTCTTCTTAGGTCCCTTGTTATGTCTCAGTGCTTTGATCTGGCCCAGTTCATCTTCCTGTTAGCCTTTTCCTCCCTTCTACACCTTTAACCAGGTTGTTCTGCCTACAAGAGGGGTTTTTCTTCTCCTGCTTGCCAAATCTCATCCCTTAGTCCTTCCAATTTACAACTTAAAAACCATCTTCCTTGGAAGATGCCTCTGTGAACTTAACCCATCTTTGGCTAAGGTCCAATGTAATGCAGATTGCAATCACTAAGAAAGGCAATTTCCTGAAAGAAATTGTCTAACCACTACTGAAAAGCGTATATATACATACATACATACATACATACATATATATGTATATATATATATACATATATATACATACATATATATATATGTATGTATATTTACACACACACACACACACAGTATTCCAGACCCTTGGGGGTATTCCTGGAATAAATACTTTCTAATTGCTCAGGTACATCACTACGCCAATCACGAAGTCAAGAGATTCTACAAGGCCAACTTGATTTAATACCAATTGCTTAGGAAGGCAAAAAAAAATCTCTTTGCTAGCAGCCACCTCCAGGACAACAAAGAACACTTCATCTAATTTAAGAAGAAAGAAAGCAGAATACCTCCTTCTCTGATCTCTTGTCCTGAGATGAGAAAGGTTTATTGGAACTGGATTCACAAGTACTGCACTGGCTTGTGGTACTGAACTTGCCCACACTGGACACGGTGACAGTGCTGGACAAGCCTGTTCTAGAGTCAGGGGCAGTGGTGGACACATGTGGGCTGGTTTCAACTTGGAGGTTGATGAAATCTTTGAGAAATGTGTCTTCTTTGTGAGTGAGATTCTTTTGCAAGGCCAATGGCTCCTTGGAAGACAAGTCTTTCTCACTGCTGGGCTTCTCCTGCAAGGCCAAGGGCTCCGTCAGGATAGCCTCCTCCTCAATTGTGGGATTCTCCTGCAAGGCCAAGGGCTCCTCGAAGAGGGTCTCTTTCTCACTCGTGGGCTTCTCCTGCAAGGCCAAGGACTCCCTCAAGATGATTTCCTTCTCAATGCTGGGATTCTCCTGCAAGGCCAGGGGCTCCTTCAGGATAGCCTCCTCCTCAGTTGTGAGATTCTCCTGCAAGGTCAAGGACTCCCTCAGGATGGTCTCCTTTTCAATGCTGGGCTTCTCCTGCAAGGCCTGTGGCTGCTTAATAAGGGACTCCTCTTCACTGGTGATGTTTTCTTGCAAGGCCAACTGCTTTTTCAAGAGGAACACCTCCCCCTGAGCAGTGGGCTTCTTCTTTAAAGATAATTGCCCCTCTATGCTCACTGTCACCTCAGTGGAGAGCTCTTCCTTCAGAACCAATGGTTTCTTGAAAAAGGAATTCCTCTTCAGTGGTGGTTTTCTCCTGCAAAGCCAACAGTGCCTTCAAGGAGTCCTCTTTGTTATCAGTCTTCTTCTGCAAGGCAAAAGACTTCCTGAAGAGGGACTCATCTTTGTTGGTAGGTTTAACATGCAATGAAAATGGCTCCTGAAAGGGGAATTCCTCCTCAGTGGTAGACCTCTCCTCCAAGGTCAATTGCTCCTTAATATATGATTCTTCTTCAGTGGTGATATTCTCCTGCAAGGCCAATGGCTTCTTTGAGAGGGACACCTCTTGCAGAGTGGTGTGTCTCTCTTTCAGTACAGATGGATCCTGGAAGAGGAACTCCTCTTCAGTTGTAGACTTCTTTTTAAAGGGCAACAGCTCCTTAAAGAGTGACTCCTCTTCAGAGGTAGTCTTCTCTATGACCAGTGGCTTCTTTAAGAGGAACGTCTTCCCCTGAGTGATTTGCCTCTTTTTTAAAGATACCGGTGTCTTGGTAAGAATTGCCTCATCAGTTGAAGACTTCTTCCTAAATGACATTGGCTCCATAAAGGAGGAGTCCTTACCTTCACCAATCATATTCTGCAAGTCCAACTGTTCTTGGAAGACAGGCATCGTCATTTGAGTGGTACACTTTTTCTTCTTTATAGATAATGACTCCTTGGTAGAGACTGCCACATCTGTGGTATGTTTCTTCCTAAATGACACTGGCTCCATAAGAAATTCATCTTTACTGTCTATATTCTCCTGCAGTGCCCATAGCTTCTTCAAGAGGGCCAAATCCCCCTGAATGGTGTGCTTCTCTTGCAGTGCAGATGGTTTCTTCAAGAGGGACTCCTCCTCAGTGGCAGGCTTTTTTTTTTTTTAAAGGATAATGGCTCCTTAATGAGTGACTTCTCTTCAGAAATGATCTGCAATACTAGTGGCTTGGTCAAACAGGACATCTTACCCTGACTGGTACACTTTTTCTTTAAAGATAACAGCTTATTAGAGGAGGTTGCCTCCTCAATGGTACGCTTGTTGTTAAAAGCCAAAGCCTCCTTTAAAAGGGACTCCTCAGTTGGAGTCTTTTGCAAGACCAACGGCTTCTCCAAGATGGACACCTCCTCCTGAGTGGTGTGCTTCTCCTGCAATGCTGATGGCTCTTGGAAAAGGGACTCCTTAGGGGTAGGTTTCTTCTTAAGGGATAACGGCTCCTTAATGAGTGACTTCTCTTCAGAGGTGGTCTTCTGTAATACTAGTGGCTTCTTCAAGCGGTACCTCTTCCCCTGAGTGGTACGCTTCTTCTTTAAAGGTAATGGCTTCTTGGAAAGGGTTGCCTCCTTAGTAGTATGCTTCTTCTTCAAGGAAATTGGGTCCATAAGAAATTCATCTTCACCATCCTTTTTCTCCTGCAACGCCCCTGGCTTCTTCAAAAGGGTAACCACCCCATCAGTGGTGTGCTTCTCTTGCGACACAGATAGCTCCTGGAAGAGGGACTCCTCCTTAGTGGTAGGCTTCTTTTTAAAGGACAATGACTCCTTAATGAGTGCCTTCTCTCCAGAGATGGTCTTCTGCAATACTAATGGCTTCTTCAAGTGGGCTATCTTCCCCTGAGTAGTGCACTTCTTCTTTAAAGATAATGGCCTTGTGGTGAGGGTTGTCTCTGTTGTGGTAGGTTGTTTCTTAAAAGCCAATGATTCCTTAAAGATGGAATCCTCTTCAGTGTTGATCTTCTCCTGCAAGGCCAATGATTTCTTCAAGATGGACACCTCTTGTTCAGTGGTGTGCTTCTTTGGCAATGCAGATAGTTCCTGGAAAAGGCACTCCTTCTCAGTGGTAGGCTTTCTCTTAAAAGACAACAGCTCCTTAGCGAGTGACTTCTCTTCAGAGGTGATCTTCTGCAATACTAGTGGCTTCTTCATACAGGACACCTTCCCCTGAGTGGTACACTTTTTCTTTAAAGATAACAGCTTCTTGGTGGGGGTTGCCTCCTCAGTTTTAGGCTTCTTCCTAAAGTTCGTGGGCTCCATAAAGAAAGAATCCTCTTCAACATTGATGTCCTGCAAGGCCAACTCCTCCCTCGTGCAGGACTGCTTCCCCTGATGTGTGCACATATTCTTTAAAGATAATGTACCCTTGTTGATGGCTGCCTTCTCAGTTTTATGCTTCTTCCCAAAAGTCATTGGCTCTACAACATCACTGTCAGTCTCCTCCTGCAAGGATAGTGGCTTCTCCAAGAGGGACACCTTCCCCTGATTTGTGCTCTTCTTTAATGACCTCTTGATGAGGATTGTATCCTCAGTAGTGGGTTCCTCTTTTAAAATGAATGGCTTTTTGAAAAGAGATGCCTCCTCAGTAGTGGGTGTCTTGGAGCTGGTAGGTATCTCCAGAATGAGCGGTTTATCTATAATATTTGGTACCATGGTGGTTGAGACTACTACTGGTGAGAGTTCCAGCTTATACCTGTAAAGGAAACAATGTCTGGGTAAGAAGAATGTAGTTCCTAGAATCCTCACCTACCATCTTGTTTTGTCACTATACTTACTAAATGTATGGAAGTGGAAAGGGCTTCAACCCCAAGAGACAGACTAGAGGGTAAAAATCAATGGGTACCATAGTAAATCAACTAAGTAGCACACAGTATAGTTTCTATGACCTAGGTCCCTATACTTTTCTAAAAAATTTTCCCTGAAATCATGTTATTTATGCTTTCTCATATATGATTTATTAACTTTATTTATATACAAAGGCTTTTATTATAATACTTACCACATTGTATGAGTGATTGGCTTATATATGTCTCCCTCACTAGCTGCATTTATTTGTCTTTGTCTATCAGTACCAGGTATCTGATAAAATTCAGGTTGAAATTAATATTGTTTGAAGGCTTATGAGAGAGGATTATAAGAGAGAGGCTTATAAAAGGCTTATAAGAGAGAGTTGGGCTGGTACTTAACGTTCATGGTATCTAACCATATTCCTTTCACTCTAGGCTATTTACAAGATGTTTTCCTAGTGGAGATAATAAAAAAGACCAAACTAAACATTTGTTCACATGTGTCAGATGCAAAGCTTTGTTTTGAATAGGACTGCATATCCAATCAGAGTGACTAACCTGGTGTGACCAAATCTCTGGATAACTAGAAATCAGAATAAGAAAAGGGAGAGAATTAAAGGTAAATACGATCAGTCTGAACAAGAGTAAGTACCTTCAAAAGACTAGATATTATATGATTCCTTTTATATGAAACATCCAGAGGAGACATATCCACAGAGATATATCCATAACAGAAAATAGGTTGGTGGTTACCTGAAGCTGGGAAGGGGTAGGGAGGAGGGTAGAAAGGGACTGGGAAAGAGAAGGGACTATGGGTATGAGTTTCTTGGCAGGGGGGTGCTGAAAAAGTTCTAAAATTAGATGGTGGTGATGGCTATACAACTCTATAAATATAATTTTTTTTTTAATTACTGAATTGTTAAAAAAAGAAAAGAAAGTGCCTCAAAAGGTTCCATCTGACCAGATAGGTTCCAGGTGCCTCCTGATGAGAACTTTTAGAAGTAGTCTTCAGATAGTCTAGTTATGATAGAGCATGCATTCTGAGTCTAGACTGCCTGGATCCAAACCCTGGCTCCTCCATTTACTGGCTGGGTGACCTTGGGCAAGTTAATGCTCTATGCTTCACTTTTTTCACCTGTAAAATGAGGGTCATAATATTACCTCCTCTATAGAATTATTGTAAAGATTTGAGCAATTGATATGCATAAAAACACTTAAATCATTGTGAGAACAATTACATGCCAATAAATCAGATAATTTAGACAAAATGGACAAATTCTTAGGGAGATACAAACTACCAAAACAGACTCAAAAACAGAAAATCTGAACAGAGCTATAACAAGTAAAGACACTGAATTAATAATCAAAAACTACCCACAAAGAAAAATCTAAGCCCAGATTCCTTCACTGATGAATTCTACCAAACATTTAAAGAAGAACTAATACCAACATTTCATGAACTCAGGAAGAGGTAAGAATAGTTCCCAAGTCATTCTATGAGGCCAATATTATTCTGATACCAAAAACAAAGACATCAGAAGAAAACTCAAGTCTGATATATCTTATGAACACAGATGCAAAAATCCTCCACAAAATACTTGCAAACCAAATCCAGCAGTATATAAAAGGATTATACACTGTGACCAACTAGGATTTATCCCAGGAATGCAAAATTAGTTTAACATCTGAAAATCAATTCATGTTATCACACCATATTAATGGAATAAAAACGAAAGCTACATGACCATCTCAATAGATCTAGAAAAATCATTTGACAAAATTCAATACCTTTTCATGATAAAAGCACTCAACAAACTAGGACTAGAAAGGAGATTCCTTAACTATGAAAGAACATCTATGAAAAACCCAAAGCTAGTATCATAGCTAATTGTAAAAGACTGATGTTTTCCTCCTAAGATCAAGGAAAACACAAGGATGTCCAACTCTCTTTTTGGGGGGTGGAGGATTTGTCATGTAGTAGTGAATAACTAATATAGCATTGCTGACGCTTTAGAACTGAACCCCTCTGTTCTTTGAATAAAGTACAAACTCTTTGCCATGGTCCATAAGGCCCTGGTGATCTTGCTCCTGCCTGCTTCTCCAAATCCATCTCTTAAAAAACACTGGTATAGGAAGTAGGTATTTAGTGTCTATGATATCTAAAGCCTGGGGTGATCAGAGTAGGCTTCCTCAATAGAGTGACCAACTGTTCTTGTTTGTCTAGGACTGAGAGGGTTCCTGGGATGCAAGACTTTCAATGTTAAAACTGGGAAAGTCCTAGGAAAACCAGAATAAGTCGGTCATTCAACTCTTGGATGGTAAGGATGTTCAACTCTGAACACTTCTATTCAACACAGTACTAAAGGTTCTAGCCAGGGCAATTAGGCCAGAAAATAAAATAAAAGGGATCCAGATTGGAAAGGAAGAAGTAAAACTACTTATATCAGCAGATGACATAGCCTTATAAATAGAAAATCCTAAGGAACCCACACACAAATACTATTAGAACTAATATACAAGTTCAGCAAAGTTCTATGATTCAAGATCAATATACAGAAATCACATGTATTTCTATATCCTTGCAATGAACAACATGAAAATGAAATTATGAAAACAATTTCATTTACAATAGAATCAAGAAGAATAAAATGCTTAGAAATAAATTTAACAAAAGAGGTAAGAAATTTATACTCTGAAAACTACAAAAAAATGTTAAAAGAAATTAAAGATCTAAATAAATGAAAAGACATCCCATGTTCCTGGATTGGAAGACTTAGTATTAAGATGGTAATACTCCCCAAATTGACTTACAGGTTCAAGGCAACTTCTATAAGAATCCCAGCTGGCTTATTAGTAGAAATTGACAAGCTGATTCGAAAATTTATATGGAATTGCAGGGAACCCAGAAGAGCCAAAACAATCTTGAAAAAGAGGAACAAAGTTGGAGGAATCACACTTCCCAATTTCAAAACACACTACAGAACAACAATAATCAAGATAGCATAGTACTGGCATAATGAAAGACATGTAGGTCAATGGAATAAAATTGAGAGTTCAGAAATAAACACATTTACAGTCAGCTGATTTTCAACAAGGGTGCCAAGGCAATTAAGTGGAGAAAGATTAGTCTTTTCAATAAATGGTGCCGCGGCAACTGGATATCTATCAATACATGCAAAACAATGAAGTTAGACCCCTAACATACACCAACAATAAAAATTAACTCAAAATGGATCAACAATCTAAGTTAAGAGCTAAAACTTTAAAACTCTAAAAAGAAAAAAATCTTAAAAGTAAATGTTCATAACCTTGGATTTGGCAATGGTTTCTTAGATTATGATACCAAAAGCATAAGCAACAACAAAAAAAATAAATTGGATTTCATTACAATTAAAAACATTTATGCCTCAAGGAACACCAAGAAGAAAATGAAAAGACCTACAGAATGGAGGAAAAATACTTGCTAATCATATATCTGATCAGGGACTTGTATCTAAATTATATAAAGAATTCTTACAACTCAATAATAAAAAGATCAATAACCAAATATTTTAAATCAGCAAAGGATCTGAATAGACATTCCTCCAAAGAAGATATGCAAGTGGCCAATAAGCACATGAAAGATTCCCAAATCATTAGTCATCAGAGAACTGCAAATCTAAACCACAATGAGATACCATCCCACACTCACTAGAATGGCTGTTAAAAAAACAAAAAACAAACAAACAAACAAACAAAAAAACCTCCCAGAAAATGGCAAGGATGTGGAAAATTCAAAACCCTCATCCACTGCTGGTAGGAATGTAAGATAGTGTAACCACTATGGAATACAGTTTGGCAGTTCCTCAATGAGTTCAACATAGAATTACCATATGACCCAGCAATTACATTTCTAGTTACATATGCAAAAGAATTAAAAACAGGTGTTCAAACAAAAACTTGTACACAGGTGTTCATAGCAGCACTATTCACAATAACCAAAAGGTGGAAACAATTCAAACATTCATCAACTGATGAATGGATAGACAAAATATGGTACATCCATACAATGGAATATTATTTGGCAATAAAAGAGGATGAAGTACTGATACCTGCTACAACATGGATGAACCCTTAAACATTATGCTGAGTGAAAGAAGCCAGATACAAAAGACGATACATTGTACAATTCCATTTCTGGGAAACGTCCAGTATGGATAAATCTATAGAGACAGAAAGTAGACTAGTGGTTGCCTACAGGTAGGGAGGACTGAGAGGTGGCAGCTAAAGGTAGAGTTCCTTTTGGGATTGATGAAAATATGCTAAAATTCACTGTGGTGATGGCTGCATAACTCTGTGAATATACTAAAAACCACTGAATTGTACATTTTAAGAGGGTGAATTGTGTATGTGAATTATATCCTAATAAAGCTGTTACCAAAAAAAAAAAAACACTTAGAATAATGTGTGATTACAGTCAACTCTCAATAGATGTTAGCTATTAGCTCTAGCACTATTATTAGGGTCCATTTCACTGAACTCTGAATGAGGACAAGAATGTTTATGGCATTTTGTGAGGATTTCCCTGCTAAAGTCAGAATGGTGAAAGAAATTCAAAAGAAAATAACACAGGGAATTAAGGTCAAAATACACACACAAATCCCAGGAATTTCATTTCAGCAAGAAACTGAGTAGGGCTAAATGCTAATCTTCTTGTATGATTTCTTTCTGCTGGGTAATTAGCAAAGTGTCCTGTGGATCTGGCATGTTAATTTTTTGGAGTTCCCCAAACTTTTCCCCTTACCATTTGGAACCCATGCTTAGCCAGGTTATAGCTATCTAGCTGATCTATTCTATTCTTCCAGAAAGAAGTAATTCCCACTGGAATGAGGAGAGGATATAAAAAGGTCTCACTCCACTTTATAACTCTTCTTCTAATAGAAATTTTCCTAGGAGTAAATCCTTTTCCCGATCCTAGATGAGAATACTCCTATCTACTTGCAGAACCTGTGATCAGTTCCCTATAACAGCTGGAAAACACACATTTTTGGCCTAAGGAGATAGTAATTTCTCTACAGTAACAAGAAACAAACCTCCCCCTAAGGGTTCTAATGGGATAAGCAGACTGGCAAGCTATCAGCCAGCTGCTGAGAATCCCCTGAAAAGTTAAGTTGCCTCCACACTCTCAACCACAGAGTAGCTCAGTCAAGGACTGAAGTACTAAAATAGAGAAAAGATGAGCACAAGACCTTTTGGCAAATTCCTCAATGACAACAGCTCTTTCAATATGCACACACCATGTAGGTGGGTGACAGAGGGAAAGAGGAAGAGGGAGAGGGAGGGAGGGGGGCAGAGAGAGGGAGAGGGAGAGGGAGAGGGAGAGGGAGGGAGGGGGGCAGAGAGAGGGAGAGAGAAAGATTGGGGGTGGTGGTGAGATGAGGCCTGTAATTCTTCAGCAATTTAGTCCATCTAAGCACCCAGAGTTAATGTAGTACTCACCACTGTAGCTCACTAAAAATGTTCTCAATGGGGACAAAAGGCAGTCAAAAGGATGTCACACCCTCTCCTTTACCATATAAAACAATGCCATCTGAGTCCCCTCGTACTCACCCACAAGCAGGTGTGTTCCTGTTTTTCTTCTTGGAAACATCTTTAACAAACTCATTACTGGCTTCCTTCTTGGGCTTGGCAGGTTGACTTTGAGAAGGCTGCAAGAAAAAAAAAAGGTGGGGGGGCTGTTCTGGAGGAGGAAGCAAGGAAATGGAGAGAGAGAGAGAGAGAACCTCAAATTACCCAATAGGTGGTTCTCATAGGAAGGTCCTGACACACATCCACACCCTGGACACCTTGTTTGGGTGTTCCCAGGAACATTGATCAAAACATCTTACAACCAGTATGGTACTGGTGCCAACTAGTCATGATGGAAGCTGGCAGTACAGTAGTCCTGGTGCATATTAGCTAAATAGCAGCCCTAAGTGATTTCAAGATACATATGATGTAGTTCTGATCTCCAATGTCAGGTATACTGGCTGGCAAATTCTCAAAAAGATGTTTTGTAAACATCACATTCCATTTTGACCCCATAAGATATTTAGAGGGGGGAAAAGGCAATATAACTGGCTTTGCTGCCTGAGTATACCAAGATCAACTAGCTTTTCAGGATAGACCTCTAATACAACACTACCTGTGATACATCTATCCCATCTCACTGAGGGGATATTTATTTAACATGGGGCTCTGGGGAGCTCCACCAGAAACTCTAATCATGACTAATTCTATTAAACAGTAGAAGAGATCATGGGACTGTGAATAATGTCAATAAAAATAATCTTAAAGGTTATGCCTTTAAAATGAAACAAACTGAATCTAATTGTATTCCAAATAAATACCATAACCACACTGAAGGACAAAAGAAAGAAAACAGAAGGAAATACAAGATAATAAACAACTAATCCAAGTAAACACAGACTATACACCCTCACCATATACATCCTCAGTCAGGATGCGTTTGTGGGATGGTGGAGAATATTGCAAATAAATCTGGAACTCTTTTTAGTAGGTGTGTTTATTATGGTGGTGTGAAAGAAGTAATTCTGAAACTCTTTTAGATGTATTATAGTATTGAGTAAATGTGTTGATGATCTTGGGAACCATGGTTCTCACTGTAGAGCAGGAACATATAAACACGGATTGAGGAATACAAGAAAGAACCCTGTACGTTTTGGAATGGGAGCTGTGTGGACTCATGATTTCTTAAATAGGTATATGTGTATATACATCTGAGTATACAGGAGTGTATGTATTTGTATATATAGATATATGTGTATATATATATATGTTTAAGTACAGATATGTGTGTATCTATATGTATATATACATGCAGAGATTTCCTAACTCTGTCTGCAGAAAGGGCAGAAAAAGCAGACACCCCAGTAGCACACCTAGCACTGAGATCTTGGTCTCTAATACCATTCCCCACTAAAAGGAACAGGAATTCTTCACAGAAATGGTTGACTCCATGGCAATAAAATAGGTACAAGAACATCCTGGAACATCCTGTTATGCTGGAAAGAAAATGCTCAAAACAATGATGATAGTGTGTCACAAAGACACAGTAGTCAGATTAAAGGGGACCCTAGTGACCAAATCTGGGACAATTTGAGCACCAAAATAATAAAATACAATACTGAACAACAAACCACTGAAAAAATAGGAATTCATAAGTCTATACCAATAATAAATAAACAGGGAAGAAGGGAGGCCTCTGCTTGTAGACTGGTAAATGGGGAACAAGTGCTAGAGTTGGAAAAATCATCATAAAGATTGTGTTAGGCAAAAATCATCAATGAATGCTAAATCTAGGGGACATTTTGATGAAGAGTGGCTATTTGGAGGCTCTTAAGAGTGTGTCCCACAGATTATTAGTTGCAAGAGGAAAAAAAATAAACAGTAATTATACAGCGGAGAAGCCAGACAACATCTTGACTGGGTGATCAAAATTAACCTCACCAATGAGGGACAGATGGATGTCGTGTGCCTCCAGATGTGATACTCTAAGGACAGAACATCACCTACACAGTACTCCAGCCAAGCGTATATAACATCAATCTAATCACATGGAAACATCAGACAAACACAAAATGAGGAATGTTCTATTTTTAAAATGGGGTTTGGGTCGGACTGTATTCTTCAAAAATATCATAAAAAACAAAGAAAGGCTATGGAAGTTTTCCAGATTAAAAGAAGCTAGAGACATGACAAGTAAACGACCCTAGACTGGATCCTTTACTGGAGGGGGAAAAATGCTTATAACATTGACTTTACAAAGTCAACGGAAAAAAATTGGAATATGGACAACAGATTACATAAAAACACTATATCAGTGTAAATTTATAAAGTTGTTGACTGCACTGTGTTTATATAAGACTATTTCTCTGAGGAGAAATAGTATATAGAGACTCTTTCTCTATATACGCTGAAATACCCTAAGTATTTCATGGTAAAGGACCATGATGTATGTAAGCAGATAGGATAAAATGTTAGTAATACGTGAATCTAGGTAAACAGCATATGTGTGTTCTTTGTACTGTTTTTTATTTTTGCAACTTTTTATAAATTTGAAATTATTTCCAAATGAAGTATAAAAGAATTATGCCTTTGTATCATCGTATCATAATAAGCAACTACAGTCCAACAGGGAATTCTTTCTTAGGCCCTCAAGTTGTTGTCCACTTCTGCTCTTCAAAGAGCTTGACACAGTTTGCATTTTAATTTCACCTAAAGTTTTACAGACTCCTTGTGTGTCCAGCTGAGATCCAGAATTGGAAAAGATGTGCGTTCTTGGCAGGAGAGAGGTGGAGACCCTAATCCCCAGGGTGAAACTTTCAACTTGCCATGTGTGAAGGTTCAAAGCACTAATATTTTCAGATCTAAGCTCAAGGGGACCTTTACCAGTATCTCCCCATAATTCTTTCACCAAAAAATAGGAAAATAGAGATGACAATCCTACTGACAAAAAATAATTTAGGAAATAGACTTTATCTCCTCATCCACTGGCTTTGGACCAGCTCTAACAAATCAAAAGTCCTTCCCATGCTGAAAGGATAAAGGAGAGGGGGAAAAAGAACACTCACAGCAGACTAACTAATTAAAACAGATCAGCTCTTTTGGAAAGCCAGGACCTCACTGTGGTGAATGTTGAGGAGAAGACAGATATGGGGACATGTAAATGAAGTAATACTGACAGGAAGAAGCAAATCGTCATAAAGGGAATCCCCAAAGTTCAGAGAGAAAGGAGTCCTCAACCCTCAAAGAAATGAGCTCAGACGTCTGCAGAAATGCCCAACCCTGGAATGGCTTAGGTACACTGTAATGATGGAACTTTGTCTGGAAAGCACCAAAGACCATTCAAGGTGACCAGAACTTGAACACAAAAGGGATACGGGCTTTCTGAGCTTCTGAAAAGCTAGAGGCAGAGATACTGCTCAGGGATGCCTTGCTTCCCCAACCCTGGACAGGTATGTGGCCTAACAGATGTTGAATTCAGTTGGAGAATCAGGAGGGTCCTAGCATGTGTTTCCTATTAATTTATTTGTGTTTGTTCTCTATGAATGATGATATAAACTTCACAAAAAAAAAAAGGACTGAGACATGGCAGGAAAGTTTTTCATATGCGGTTAGACTTTGCTTTGCACAGTGTCACTGGACTCCCATCAGGGACTCTGGAGGCCAAGGGAAGCTACATTAAGATGGGCTGCATCTGCTCCTGATTTGTGTGGCTACCTTATTTCAACCAAGTTTCTAGAGCCATGGTTAAATAAGTCAGGAAATGAATCTAACCTTACAGGTCTGTGTGGGAGGTAGCTCTTTCAACCAATCTAGAGTAAATCTGATTATGCAGGAAGCTGTAACACAATCATACATGTTGTAATCTGCATGGGGAAAAGACTGTTTTAGCACAAAGGTGGTCACATAGCATCTAAAGAGCAGAGATACAAAGGGGAGAACTTTGCCAATGCTTATCCAATCCTGCCCAAGGGGGTAAAATATTATCTAGCAGATGTAAGAATTCTGGTAGCCACAGAAGGACACTATTATAGAGGGCAGGATAGGGTTCACTAGGGTTCTCTGTATCCTAGATGAAACAGACTTCAAAACCAACACTGGGCAAGTCTTTATCTGTGAAGTGGAGATAATTATAGTATCTGCCTCAAAGGATTTTATGAGGATTAAGTGAGTGGATACAGGGAAAAATGCTTAGAATAGTGCCTGACACGTGGTAAACACTCAGGAGACATCAGTTACTATTATTTTCTAAGACCAAAGATTACCTCTGACTCAATTCTATATTCAGTTAGTAACTTTCTAACTAGTAAATTTGATTTTCTTTGCTGGCGCCTTAATAACACCAGAAGGGAGGTAACTCGGAAGTGAACTCAAGAATTCTAGCCAAAACTGAGTTTCTAGATCTCCTTAGTTGAAAACCAGATCATGGAACTGTGGTCATCAATGGTTCTGTACATCAGAGGACATTTTTGATTGTCACTATGACTGGGGTGCTGCTGGAACTTAATGCTAGGGACCAGGAATGCTGGCTGAAGTCAGTCGTACACAATAGAAAAACTTTCCTGTTCAAAATGCCCACAGTGCTTGAATTGATGAACACTGCCCTAGACTACAATGAATCTACCAGAGTACTTGCCTCCAAGGCCTACACAACCAGCTGAGCCACCTCTGGACTTTATCTAAATGCAAGACCCCAAAGTTCTCATATTTGTCTACAATTTCGTATCTCATAATCACTCTGCTGCTTCCAGAGAGCTCCATCAATTAATCCAGATGGTATGTGCCAGCAGAAGAGCCACTGCAGTTTCTGAAATTGGGTCATTGATTCCAAATAAAATTGGCTCTCAACATTCTAGAGAGGGTCAGAGTTTGGTAAACTGGAAAGGTCCCTCAAGGAAGAGGTTGTCTAAACCTTATGCGACACCATGGCAGAGGATTGGACTGGCATACTCACGTTGGTGAGGTCTTCAAAAGCTGACCTCTTTTTCAGTGGTCCCTGAGGTGAAGATGGAGATATCTTTGCTTGGTAATTCTCCTCTCTCTAAAAAAGTAAAAGAGGTAAATGCGTATATCCAATTGTGAGCAGTCTTTTCAGGGACTTCAGGTCATCTTTGGGGCTCAGGCGGGGAATGGCTGAATCTCCAAGCAACTGCAGACGCCTATAATAAACCCCAATAAACTACAACAAAAGGAAATTTTGGCACCCACTGCTTAGAGAGTCCCTGAAGGAGATAATCATTGATGATAGGGACAAGGCTGGGAGGAGAAAAGACGACTGTCAGTGTAACTCTCAGAATGAGCAAACTAGCTTGGTGAAGCTAATTTTCTCTCTTACTCCTCTCATATTTATGGCTATACTAGCCAAGATTGACCATCACCACCCCCACCACCCTGCAACTCCCACTCATTCCTTTAATATGGACGTTCCCAGGTAAATTAGTTCAATAATTTAACAAAACTTAAGTGTCTCTTATGTTAAGTAGTTGATTTAAGACATTCTCAATAAGGACAATAACACACGTACCTAGATACTGATCCAGGATCAGCTCTTTATTAGCTATTGACCTCGCACAAGTCACTTAGTTTCTGAGACTCCATTTCCTCATCAGTAAAATTGGGATAATGACCTACCTCATTTGAGGATCAAATAAGAGAAAACATGTTTTTTAAAAATCTATATAAACTGTAAACGGGCAGAAATAGTATTTTAAAAGTATATAGTCCAATATGTTTTTAAACCTCATAGGGAAAATTCTGTACTTTAAGAAAGGAGTTTGGTAATTCATATTAATCCCTTTTAGTGTATACAAGGGAGAGATGGGGGAAAGGAGGAAGGGTGAATATTTTGGATCAAAGGGAGTTTCCTTTCTAGGTAGTGTTTATCTACACATGCCTTACCCCACTCCCAAATGAGCAAGACTATCTCTGTGGGGTTAGAGGTTAAGGTAAATCACGCTGTAGGGCTTTTCTGTTCCCTAACAGTTTTTATTTGGTGAAAGTCTCCTAAGTATCAGATTTCCTTTATGAAGTGAGAACCCTGCCCTACCTATGTCAGAGAGTTGTTAATAATATGAAGCAGAACATTGAGGTCCGACCATTTATTTTCCCTGTTCTCTATTTACATCATGGACAGTTAGTACATGACACAGTAAGTGATTAGAAATTTAGAGAACCGGATTCATATTACAATAGAACAATCTAGCACAGTGGAGCAATCCTGAAAGAGCTGAGAAGAATTACTTCTGTTTTTTAATTGATTAAGCTAAGAAATAAGTAAACTATTAGTCTCTTATCTAGTTCATGATAAATAATCCTAGTGGAAATAATTAGCAAAAATAAATTAGTATTTTCTCTCAAATTGGCTAAGAAATTAACTGTTGGCCTGTTATCCAATTCCTACTTAATATTACTGGTAGAAATAACCAGCCCCAAATAAAATCAATGGGTAAAACTGAACTCAATAAAATTTATATTTGCAAAATGTGCCCTGAGAGAGTTGGATTTGGAAAAATAACGGCCACAAAAGAAAACTTACAGTGGCAGAACTCTAATCAGAAAATTTGATATGGACAAAAATCTGATCAATGTATCAAATCTTTCTTGCCAAATTTACATAGGAAAAACACATTTGGCCCCTCTAAGAAAATCATTTCAGTGAGACAAAAATGAAAATGATTAGAAAGTGTTTATCTGTGCTGAGAGAAAACCAATCAAGGAAAATAAATTGGCCTAATGATGTTTGCTCCAGGAAATACTCTCTTAATGACAATTCATCAGGTTAGTAAAATTCTGATTAAAATATGAATGATGAGGAACATAGAACATCGCAGGGTCGGAATGACAAACTATCCACAAGGTCAAAACAGCAGGCTCAAAATGGGCCCATTCTTCAAATTTAATAGCTGTAAAAAGCATTATAATACGTTTGTTGACCTAATCTTCATACTCTCCCCAGGATGTACCAAGCAGCCACCTGGCAAGGTGCTTTGAGCATCTCAGAGAAAGTAAGAGTATAGATGTGATCACTAATGAGAACTGAGTATTTTTTGCTTTTGAAGGTTATGGAGAACGGCCTTCATCTTAGCCATGCATTTACGGGAAAGAAGAGTTGACACTTTCTCCCTAAGTCCTAATTTGCTGGTCTTCTCCAACTACAAGGTCTGCCACCCTTTCCCACTTTCTCAGATTAAACCACACATATTTCAAAAGATGTAGGGATGAGGATGGGGACTGAACAAACGCAGGAAGAGCTTATTTGAAACACTGTTGGGAGGGACAGCTTGCTCTAACCTTTTCAGATGGGCCATGATCACTGGGCACAATTTTGCTGGACTGAGATTTCTTAGTCTCACGTCTGGAGCGCTGGGGTGGTAGTGGCAGTGGCATTTCTTATGGATTCAGCAGCATCTATCCAAGGCAGGGCTGCAATCAGAAAAGGACTCTTTAAAACACCATTCACCAGAAATATCAGAATTCTCTGGAGATCCTTGAGAAAACCCAGTCTCTCTACAGCATCCCTAGGAGAAAACATACTTTGATTTAAGCAGATCTGGGCTCAAATCTTGGTTCTACCACACTTAACCATGGGCAAGTGACTTAAACTCCCCAGGCTTCAGTTATCTCATCTGTAAAATGGAGATAAGTATACGTACCTCTGCAGGGCACTGCTCAAATTAAATGAGATACTCTATGTAAAAAGCTCAGTACAGTGCCTGCCACCCCCTGTGGGCACTGGGACTGTGGCCTAGCCCCTAGTTTAGCCTAGGAACACTGGGGACAAATTAACAGTTTTGCATTGAAAATAATCAAGAACATGACAGATCATATAGTATGGAGGCTCGCTGGTAGGGTTAATGTTCTTTAAAAGGCATGGGGTCCTGGCCACAGCAATTATAATGATGCTACAGAGAAGGCAAAAGAATACACTGCACACACACACACACACACACACACACACACGTATGCACAATAGGCCAGAGGGTATTCAAAGGCTGCATTCAATCAAGAAACTGTAATCCAGTTCCAGACACCCAGTAAGAAAAAAATAAAATAAAATCAAAAGATAACAGCAGAAGGAACTAACTTGTTGAAAATCACTTGACATACAAATTTAACAGTCATTACAGACCTTGGGAGAGTCCTACCTTCACCCCATCTCAGTGTGGGATCCCATTCTACATTCCTTAAATTTCTTTTAGTTTGTGAGTTCCCAATAGTATGATATACTTATGTATCTTACAAGCAAATACATAATTAGGAGGAATCAGCTCTTGGATATCCAAGAGACCCTTCCCACTCAAATACAACTGCCCTTCCAACCCCACCCATATTCAGTGTCCAAGTTCAACTGCATTTGACAAAGAACAGGCTTCCATAAGAGAGACCCTAAAGGCAATGCACCAGATACTTCAGGCAATGGAGATACAAACACAAATAAATCATGTATCTTACCCTAGAAGTATTCACAGGCACAGCTCTAACAGTAACATAAAAATATGACAAATGATTTAAAAATGGTAGATAAAAAGTACTTTAGAAACATAATGGAAAGTCAGTAATCTTGTGGGAGATTCCATCTGGACTTAAACGACAAAAAGGTTCCCAAGTAGACAGGGGAGCTTTCCAGGCAACGAAAGCCTGAGCCTAGGCGGAGGCTTGAACATGCAGAGCACAGCAAGTCTGGGAACATCCAAACTTGCCTGGAGTGTGGAGTATAAAGAATGCGTTGGGGAGGAGTTAGAAAGAGGCTGCAAGCTAGGCTGGGGCCACGCTGGTAAGACTGCAGAGGAGACTGCAGTTTGAGGGGAAGGTTTAAGAAAGAAGAAAGGCTAACTTGGGCTTTGCTTTGGATGGAGAATATTAAACATTTTGTTGGCAAGGAAAAGTCAGTACAAGTATGTGCCTTCACATTTACTATGTCAGTTAATCCTCCCAACAAAACTGTGAGGGTAAGCAGGGCAAGTACAATTCTTTCCATTTTATAGTCCCAGATGAGTTAAGTGACTTACTACACAGGACAAATTATTAAGCAGCATAGAATACCCAGCTCTTTCCAGGGCTCTTTTCTAAAATACCATGAAGTCTCTCTGATTGTATGCAAAAAAGATTCCAAAATAGCCCACAGCCCAAAGTGAAAGGCCATAGTGTGGTAGTATGAGGAGTAATGAGGAGTTAGAATGAACACAGACTTTTTTTTAAGAAGCAACTGGGCTCCTAAATCAGCCAACTTAGCATCTTAGAGCCTCAGTTTCCTCATTTGCAAAAGAGCTGTACCATCTCTTACTTGCAGAGGTATTGTGTGGCTCAAATGTAAATTTGTATGTGCAAAGCTTAACCTGGTAAGTACTCAGAATAAATGGTGCATCTTATTCTCCTTCTCTTCCTCCAAATCCAAACCTATTTTCCATCTCATCCCTCAAAACTCAGCCAAGCAGCAATAAAGCTAAATTGAGTGAACCCACCCTTAACTGCACTGTATGAAAACCACTCACTCCACTATTATTAGTCACATCTCATACAATTTTTTATGGATGACCAAAGACTCATGTTCTGAAATCTTTATCTTTCAAGCGGAAAGAAAAAATCAAACTGGAGTCAACAGGCCAGAACACTTTCAGCTGATGACATCACAGGTTGACTAAACCTCAGAGAAAATAAGGTTTTTCAGATGATGGTCATGTATCATCTTCATTATCCTGAACAATAATCACTTGCTTTGGGGGACACAGACACCGACTTAAGTAACTAATTTCCCCGCCACTAGGTAGGGGGAGGGGATTGACACCACCTGAAACATGCTTTCATAAAAGGACACTCTGCAGAACACTCTCAACTTCTACCACCTACAGAACCCTTAGCCTTACTTGGACAAAAAAATTAAAATCCTTTCTACTTTCCAGACATCTCCCCTACATACACACTGATGAGTGTTGAAGACTCTATTGGGCATCCCAGGGCTGGTGCTGAAACCCACACAGGGGCAAGTTGGCTTGTTTAGAAGCCCAATTGCTCAGAGTCCAAAACTGTAGATCAAGACAATCTCAGGAAACAGTAGCGACTTCTTTTCATATATAAAGGCAGGTTACAGACAGCAAGACACTGGGGAGAGAAAGCAGCATGGTGTCAATGAAAGCAGCACTGAGCTGGGAAGGATGCCTAGGCTCTAGTTCTAATCCTGCCCTAGCTGGCTGAGTGACACTGGACAGGTCCCTTTTCCCTCTCCAGGCCTCCTTCCCCCACCTAATAAAATGAGATAGTGGGACCAGAGTCTCCTCGACATTTAGACCATGGTCAATGGACCAGCAATATTAGCATCACCTGGGAGCTTGTTAGCAATTTAAAATCTCAGGCCCCGAGGTAGGCCTTACCAAATCAGGAAGTGCAAGGTAATAACCCCAGGTGATCTGTAGGCACTTTAAAGTTTAAGAAGCACTGTTCTAGGATCCCTTCAACTTCTGACATTCTAGGATTCCAAGAGGACCATAGCAGAGAGCAGTGGAAAGCCAGAGCTGGAGAGGTTTGAGGTGGTGATGATAGAAGAGAGCCAGTGGAGACAACAAGGGAGGAAGGACACATGTTTCCATCTTCCTTCATATCCTTCAACCTGTAGTTCAAAAGACATCCCTCAAGTAGCATTCTCTAGCTTAAATATGTCTTGTGGATGAAATTGATCCTGTACAGTTTCGCTTGTGAAAAGACGTTATGTAAATGTACTCTGATTCAGGCATGTGTACTGGTAGCTCCATTTAAAAGCTGAGACCCAGTTTTGGTTTTTTGTTGTTTTTGTTTGTTGGTTTTTTTGGTTTGTTTTTTTGCTTTGCCATCTCACCCACTAATACACACTCCCTCCCCAACCTCGTACAGGGCTCTCTCCGCAGACTGCTGACTGACAGGAAAAAGCAAAGGTTTCGTGTCAGGGGTCCCATGCATCCCGGCAAAAGAAGACAGTGAGTTACAAGGGACTGCAGTGAGGCTCAAGGACCCACCCGCGTGCGACACAACCGGACATTCAAGCGGGCAGTACAAGTTCAAAGGTGCCTACCTCATATCGAGATCGAGGGCAGAAGAGGAAAGACCACGGACGCAGTCCTAGCCCAGGAGAGGCCCGGGAAATGACCAGAGCTCCGCGTCGCAGCAACCGGCGTCCGTCTCAACTTACCCCGTGCTCTCTCCAATCAGCCCAGCAGAGAATTTTGAAAATTACAGCCCAGGAGGCAGAGCAGTGGTGATTGGCCAGCAGGGGCAAATCAGCGTGCAGTTGAGACTTGAGCTCGCCTAGCAAGGAGGGGCGGGGCTGGGTATTTTTAGACTGAACTCTGCAGCTAATTGACTTCACAACGGGGCGTGGTTTCCTGTACCCCTGGTTGCACTGGGCTGGGCTGACAAGCGGGAGTACTGGGTCTCTTTAAAGACTCGTTTTCATTTAAATAATCCTGCTGGAGGATGGTGAGAGCCGCTGCATTATGTAGTGAATTAAAACATTAATATTAATAAGCTGTTGGGAATTCCCTGGCGGTCCAGTGGTTAGGACTCGCCGCTTTCACTGCCATGGCCCAGGTTCAATCCCTGGTCGGGCAACTAAGACCCACAAGCCCGCGCGGCGCGGCCAAAACGGGCCTTTGTGAGGGAAGCAGAGCAGAGATTATTGCCCTTATTTTATGGATAGCCCCCAAAGTTCAGAGAGCTAATAGTAGCTAACGTTAATTGAGTGCTAGCTCTGTGCTAATTGCTACAAATTGTTTAATTGTTTTCAACACTGTCCAAAAAGGTAGGTACTTTTATTATTGCCGTTTTACAGACAACAAAACTGTAGCTTGCTAACTGCCCAAAGTCACAGTGCTACATTGTGGCAAAGCAAGTAATACAACCGATATGCTCATTCATTTCATTCCTACATTAATTCATTCATTCAACAAATAATTATTGAGCACCTGCTTTGTTCCAGGAGCTAAAAAATATATATATGAGTAACTGACAAAAGACTTGAAGAGTGTATAGCCCTGCCCTGTCTTCTGAGGAGGGAAAGAGAGAATGGAGATGCCAGGAATAAAACCTAGGAAGTCCTGCATATACAACAGATACTCTACCACTAAACTACATCTTTACACTTATTATTAGTCCATTCTCCTTTTAGTATCTCATAGCTTCTACATTAAATGGAAAATAGTCACATGATCCCAGGCCCTCTTCTCTTTTTAATATCCCTAGGTTATCACATCCAGATCCATGACTTTAAGTAGCATCTAAAAGCTGGCCCTGAACTCCAGACTCATAAATCCAAATGACTACTCCACATCTCCACTTGGATGTCTAATAGACACCTCAAACTTAACGTATTCACAACCTTCACCAAACCTGATCCTTCCTCCAATGTCCCCCATTTCAGAAACTAGTACCACATCAAGCCTGTTAATCAAGCCAGAAACCTGGGTATCATCCTTGATTCAAACTCTTTTCCACCACCTTACCCTACCAAATCCAATCCTTCAGCAAATCCTGTTGATTCTACCTCAAAAATATATTTTATATCCATCCACTTCCCTCCATCTCCACTACAACCATAGTCTCTCGATTGGACCACAGTCAAAAGCCTCCAAGCTGCTCTCCCCCTTTCCAATCTGGCTCTTCTCTAATGCAAATACAATACAATATAATCAGTCTTTTAAAAAAAAATATGTATCATGTCCCTCTCCTGCTTTTGTGGTTTCCCACAGAACTTAAAATAAAATCCAGACTCCTTACCCTGGCCTACAAGTCCCACCTATCTCACTAACCTTGTCTCATACCACTCTCTTTCTCATTTACTCCATTCCAGCCATAATGATCTTCTTCCCAAACTTTGAATATACAGAAAATCCCTCTTCTCGGGAACTTTGCACATGACGTTCCCACTCTCAGAAACATTCTTCCCTCTCTTCTTTAAATTACTTTTTTTTTATCATGCTTTAAGTCTCACCTTAAATATCCACTCTTCAGAGACGCCTTCCTTGACCATGTTATATAGAGTAGGATTCTTCTCCCACTCCCTAATATTTTACCTCAGCCCCTTGCATTTCTCTTTTCTTTTTATTTTTATTGGAGTATAGTTGCTTTACAATGTTGTGTTAGTTTCTTGCTGTACAGCAAAGTGAATCAGTCATATGTATACATATATCCACTCTTTTTTAGATTTCCTTCCCACTTAGGTCCTTACGTTTCTTTTAGAGTAATTATTGCTATTTGTAATTTTTTAACCTACCTCCTCACTCAAGAATGGAAGGTCCACAACTGCAAGGACTGCACCTATTGTGCTCTATCTCCAGTGATTAGCATTAAGAAGAGTTCACATTTATCAATTGCTTACAGTATGTTTGACACTGTTCTGACACTCACAACAATACAATGAGTTGCTAATGTCCCTGTTTTGCAGAAGAGGAACTTGAAGTACAGAGAAGTTCAGTAACTTGCCCAAGATCACACAGCTAGTAAGCTATTGGATTGGGATTCAAACCCAAGCAGTCTGATTCCAGAGACCAAACACATAAGCACTACCTCATACCTGCCTCCTTGAAAGATGGCTGAAAAATATTAACATTTGTTAACCAAGTAAAGGAGTATCTTCCTTTAAGGGGCATCGCTGTGGACAAGTGTCCCACTGGGATGCACTATAAAGGAAATATAGTATTAACACAAGTCACAACAAGTCTTCTTTAGTCAAAAGAGGAAAAGGTCCATCCACCAAAACAACAGCAACACAAAAATCACAAAACAAGCAATTTTATTTATCCTGTTTCTTTCCACTTCTTCACAAAAACAAAAAAGTTACTGAGTAAACATTATAATTTACCAAAAATTAAAAAAAAAATTTTTCTCACAACTTTCAAACCTCCAGTGGACTTAACCTTTCCTTTGAGTAGCACTCAGAGGGAACACTAAGAAAAGAGGAGACAGCCCTTTGACTCTACCATTTTCCAATATTTCCCTCCACCCAGGCATACAACTCTTTCATGAACTCTCCTTTCCCCTCCCCACTACATCCCTGTATTAAAACCTGATAGGAAAGATCTGCTCTTATCTACCTCACTTTTACATGAAAATATATTTCACATGGATCCAAGATTTAATTGTGAAAAATGAAACCATGGAAATACTAGACAAAATATTTTAAAAATTTTTACAATCTTGCAGAAAGAAAAACCTTTCTAAACAGGACAAAAATCTAGAGATAGCAACAGGCTCAATAAATATTAGTAGCTAAAAATTTTTAATTTTTGTTTGGCAAAACAAGTAAACAAAAACAGGGTTAAAAAACTTAACAACAAACTGGCCAAAAACATTGTCAACACGAATGACAAAGGAATAATTTCCAAAATGTACAAAGAGAATTGCATGATCAGCAAGAAAAAGATGAACCACCCATCAAAAAATTTGACAACAAAATGAACAATTAGAGAAGAAATACAAATGGTAATAAACATAAAAATATGCTCAATTTCACTAAAAATAAATGTAGATTAAAACAACAATGCATTGTTTTGTTTAGGACATTGGCAAAGGTTTAATAGATTAATCATAATTTCTGTTGGTAAAGGGGTGCGTAAACAGGCATTTTTATTCATTGCCAGCAGAAATAAAAACTTCCACTAACTTTGGGAGGGTTATTTGAAAATATCTAGTGAATTTTTTTCTCTTTTTTTGGCTGCATTGGGTCTTCATTGCTGCATGTGGGCTTTCTCTAGTTGCAGTGAGCGGGGGCTACTCTTCATTGCAGTGCGCAGGCTTCTCATTGCAGTGGCTTCTCTTGTTGTGGGCTCTAGGCGCACGGGCTCTAGAGCGCAGGCTCAGTAGTTGTGGCACATGGGCTTAGTTGCTCCGCGGCATGTGGGATCTTCCCGGACCAGGGCTCGAACCCGTGTCCCCTGCATTGGCAGGCAGATTCTTAACCACTGCACCACCAGGGAAGCCCTCTAGTGAATTTTTAAAGTTTGAACCCTTTTACCCAGAGATTCTACTTCTGGTAATCTTTCCTACAAAAATACTTAGGCAAGTTTTCCAAATTTGAGAGAGACATAAACCTACAGATTCAAGAAGCTAAGTGAACCCCAAACAGGGTAAACCCAAAGAAATTCAAACAAAGACACATCATAATCAAACTTCTGAAAACTAAAGAAAAAACAAAACAAAAACCTTGAAAGCAGCAAGAGAGAAATGACACCTTTCTAACAGAGCAAAATTTTGTTGAATGACAATAGATTTCTTATCAGAAACCATGCAGGCCAGAAGAAGGTGACAATATTTTCCCAGTACTAAAAAAAAGAGAGCTGTCAGCTCAGAAGTCTATATCCAAGTAAAATATCCTTCAGGAGTGAAGGGGAAATCAAGTCATTCTCGGATGCACCCCTTAAAAGAATAGAAAGTTTAGGGCTTCCCTGGTGGCGTAGTGGTTGAGAATCTGCCTGCCAATGCAGGGGACACAGGTTCGAGCCCTGGTCTGGGAAGATCCCACATGCCGCGGAGCAACTGGGCCCGTGAGCCACAATTACTGAGCCTGCGCGTCTGGAGCCTGTGCTCTGCAACAAGAGAGGCCGTGATAGTGACAGGCCCGCGCACCACAATGAAGAGTGGCCCCCACTTGCCACAACTAGAGAAAGCCCTCGCACAGAAACGAAGACCCAACACAGCCATAAATAAATAAATAAATTTAAAAAAAAATTTTTTTAAATAAAAAAAATAAAAAATAAAGAATAGAAAGTTTACAAAGTAGGAAAAATAGTAATAGAAGGAATCTTGTAACATCAGGGAGAAAGAACAGTGGAAGGAGTAAAAATACAGGTAGGTACAATAGACTCCTTCTGATGCTGCTTTCTCAATTATGTCTGACAGTTATAGCAAAATGTATAACTGTCTGATATGGTTCTCAATGTATGTAGAGGAAATGTTTAAAACAATAATATAGATGTAGGAGAGTAAAGGGAGGAAAAGTTTCTAGACTTCCTCAAACTGATAATGTCAACTCCAGTAGATTGTGACATGTTGTGTATATATAATGTAATACCTAGAACATGCACTAAAAAAGCTATATACAACTCAACATCAAAAACACAAACACTCTGATTAAAAAAGGGACAGAAGACCTGAATGGACATTTTTCCAAAGGGGAAATGCAGATGGCCAAGAGGTACATGAAAAGATGCTCAACACTGCTAATCATCAGGGAAATGCATAATAAATCAAAACTACAATGAGATACCACCTCACGCCTGTCAGAATGGCTATCATCAAAAGACAACACATAACAAGTGTTTGTGAGGATGTTGAGAAAAGGGAACCCTAGTACACTGTTAGTGGGAATGTAAATTGGTGCAGCCACTGTGGAAAACAATATAAAGGTTTCTCGAAAAACTAAAAATAGAACTAACATATGACCCAGCAAGTCCACTCCTGGGTATATATCTATTAAAAAAAAAAAAAAAACAGTAACTCAAAAAGATACATGCAAATCTGAATTGGAAAAGAAGAAGTAAAGCTGTCACTGTTTGCAGATGACATGATACTATACAGAGAGAATCCTAAAGACGCCACCAAAAAACTACTAGAGCTAATCAATGAATTTGGTAAAGTAGCAGGATACAAAATTAATGTACAGAAATCTCTTGTATTCCTATACACTAATGATGAAAAATCTGAAAGAGAAATTAAGGAAACACTCCCATTTACCATTGCAACAAAAAGAATAAAATACCTAGGAATAAACCTACCTAAGGAAACAAAAGACCTGTATGCAGAAAACTATAAGACACTGATGAAAGAAATTAAAGATGATACAAACAGATGGAGAGATATACCATGTTCTTGGATTGGAAGTATCAACATTGTGAAAATGACTATACTACCCAAAGCAATCTACAGATTCAATGCAATCCCTATCAAACTACCAATGGCATTTTTCACAGAACTAGAACAAAAAGGTACACAATTTGTATGGAAACACAAAAGACCCTGTATAGCCAAAGCAATATTGAGAATGAAAAATGGAGCTGAAGGAGTCAGGCTCCCTGACTTCAGAATATACTACAAAGCTACAGTAATCAAGACAGTATGATACTGGCACAAAAACAGAAATATAGATCAATGGAACAGGATAGAAAGCCCAGAGATAAACCCACGCACGTATGGTCACCTTATCTTTGATAAAGGAGGCAAGCATATACAATGGAGAAAAGACAGCCTCTTCAATAAGTGGTGCTGGGAAAACTGGACAGCTACATGTAAAAGAATGAAATTAGAACATTCTCTAACACCATAAATAAAAATAAACTCAAAATGGATTAAAGACCTAAATGTAAGGCCAGACACTATAAAACTCTTAGAGGAAAACATAGGCAGAACACGCTATGACATAAATCACAGCAAGCTCCTTTTTGACCCACCTCCTAGAGAAATGGAAATAAAAACAAAAATTAACAAATGGGATCTAATGAAACTTAAATGCTTAAATGCACAGCAAAGGAAACCATAAACAAGATGAAAAGACAACCCTCAGAATGGGAGAAAATATTTGCAAATGAAGCAACTGACAAAGGATTAATCTCCAAAATTTACAAGCAGCTCATGCAGCTCAATATCAAAAAAAAGCCAACCCAATCCAAAAATGGGCAGAAGACATAAATAGATATTTCTCCAAAGAAGATATACAGATTGCCAACAAACACATGAAAGGATGCTCAACAGCACTGATCGTTAGAAATGCAAATCAAACTACAGTGAGGTATCACTTCACACCAGTCAGAATGGCCATCGTCAAAAAATCTACAAACAATAAATGCTGGAGAAGGTGTGGAGAAAAGGGAACCCTCTTGCACTGTTGGTGGGAATGTAAATTGATACAGCCACTATGGAGAACAGTATGGAGGTTCCTTAAAAAACTAAAAATAGAGCTACCATATGACCCAGCAATCCCACTACTGGGCATATACCCAGAGAAAACCATAATTCAAAAAGAGTCATGTACCAAAATGTTCCTTGCAGCTCTATTTACAATAGCCAGGACATGGAAGCAACCTAAGTGTCCATAGACAGATGAATGGATAAAGAAGATATGGCACATATATACAATGGAATATTACTCAGCCATAAAAAGAAACGAAATTGAGTTATTTGTAGCGAGGTGGATGGAACTAGAGTCTGTCATACAGAGTGAAGTAAGTCAGAAAGAGAAAAACAAATACCATATGCTAACACATATATATGGAATCTAAGGGGAAAAAATGGTTATAAAGAACCTAGGAGCAGGATGGGAATAAAGATGCAGACCTACTAGAAAATGGACCTGAGGACATGGGGAGGGGGAAGGGTAAGCTGGGACGAAGTGAGAGAGTAGCATGGACATATATACACTATCAAAGGTAAAATAGATAGCTAGTGGGAAGCAGCCGCATAGCACAGGGAGATCAGCTCGGTGCTTTGTGACCATCTAGAGGGTTGGGATAGAGAGGGTGGGAGGGAGGGAGACACAAGAGGGAAGAGATATGGGAACATATGTATATGTATAACTGATTCACTTTGTTATAAAGCAGAAAGTAACACACCATTGTAATGCAATTATATTCCAATAAAGATGTTAAAAAAAAGAAGACTTGCACACTGAAAACTACAAAACATCACTGAGAGAAATTAAAGACCTAAATAAATGAAAAGACATCCCATGTTCATTGGTTGAAATACTTAATATTAAGATGGCAGTTCTCCTCAAATTGATCTACAGAATCAATGCAATCCCTATCAAAATCTGTATAGAAAAGAGTTAACATAGCAGGCCTGAGAATGCTATCAATTGAAAATCCTGCTGGCAAGTTTGGCCCTTGGCTAGGATCTGGCAACTTGAATTTGGGGAGGGTTCCCACCACCCTAACTGATAAGAATAGCTCACTGCACTTAACTGTTTGTGCAAACAACATGGTTTCTGATGAACACCAGCTTTCCTCCTGGGACTCTGGACTTTGGGTATGTGCTATAGCAGAGGGTGCCTGCATGACTGAGTCTCTAATGAGCTTCCTTCACAAAACAGCATTTCACACATGTTGTCACAACTCTTTACTGGGAAAAGTTATGCTAAGTGAAGGAAATCAGTTACAAAAGACCACATATTGTATGATTCCACATATTAAATGTTCAAAATAGGCAAATCTATAGAGACAGAAAGTAGAATAGTGGCTGCCTAAGGCTGAGGAGGTATACGGTTGGGGGAGCTGAGGTGTGATAGCTAAAGGGTATGAGGTTTCTTTGTTTTTGGTGATGAAAATGTTCTCAAATTTATTATGATGATGGTTGCACAACTCTGTGAGTATACTAAAAATCATTGAATTGTACATGTTAGGTGAATTACATGGTATTTGAATTACATTTCAATAAAGCTGTTATAAAAAATAACAGTAGCTAATAAAATATATTGTTCTTCTAAAAATATTCTGTTGAAGAGTGGCAAGGGAAAAACTCAGTGGAACCAGTTAGGAAGGTATTGAAATAAGCCAGGCAGTTTGGACCAACATGATTCAGTATTCTTGGCCGTGGCCAGGCACTTCTGTATGGTTCTGGGCATAGCAATTCTTCAACAACCATTACCAATGATTGTCTTTCTTTTCTTACTGAGATAGAATTGACATATAACATTATATTAGTTTCAGGTGTACACACTAATTTTCAGTTATGTAAATATCCTTAAGCACTCACTAATATAGACCAACCTAGTACTATTTCTTGCAGGGTAAATGAAAATGAGTAAAACAGTCATTCTCCTCAAGCATTTCTGTATTTGGAAAGATAAAGCTCCTAATGAAATAACTATAACACAAAGCAGAGTGATAAGCCCCAAAGCAAGGTGAATATAAAACTGAGAAGGACTTCAGAGGACACATGCTGAGTGATTATTGTAACACCGTCACTATTGTCATAATCACTCAGACATCACCAAAAGTGATTACTGATTACTGAGTGGCTAAGTACATGAGGCCCTGTTAGGTTCTCTACAGAGTTGGACAGTCACTGCTTTCCTTGAACCTATACACATCTTTATGATAGGGCCATTAAGGAAATATATCAATAAATATAATATACACAAACATGCAGTTTTTAGGATGGGGAGTGATTCTAGCAGGAAGGACTCACCAATTTCCCTTTGAATTTGAGGAACGCCTTGGCAAAGTGGGCTTGTGTACGGGGGGTGATCTTTGTACTGTGTGCAAACACGTTTTCCAAGCAGCTGCGACCTCCTAGTGGCCACAGGAACTCATTACCCCCATTGCCATCTTGATTTGAAAGCGACAGGCACAGAAGGTCTAACCCTGATAGCCCCACGGGGCCACACTACACCGCAAAGCTGAAGACTAGGGCAGTCTTTATCCTATTTTAGGGTAGTCTTCATCCTATTTTAATGATCCTTAAGTGTGCTTGTTGGGGGAGGTGGGGACCCGCTACAAGGGCTGTGAGGGAACCTGAGAGGCTTCGTGCTCCCAGATCCCCTTCCTCTCCTCCACGGTCTTTGTTTAGAACATTCACTCGCTGATAATGATACAATCTGGAGGGAAGGGTAAAAACTCTGTCACCAGTTAATAATTTAAGTATTTAAATATTTAAGTATTTAAGTATCTTTTTGTCAGATGTTCGAGACAAGTTTGTGGGTTTGACAGGAAAAAAAAAAATCCGATTAACAGCCGAGTTCCCTCAGCAACATCTCCGGCTCTGACACGGGATATAATTATATATTTATATGTTTATATATATAAGGCAAAAGGCTCTTTTAATACCTAGAAAAACATGTTGTACCTTTAGCAAGCCACAGAGGGATTGGAATAAATGCTATACATTGGATAGGAGCTCCCCACCGATCAGAAACGGAAAAAAAACAAAACAAAGAAAACAAGCACACACGGAAGAGGGGCTGGGGGTTGGGTTGGGGAGGTACTAACCGCCTCAGAATAATCTCCTCAGTATAACCGCCTTCAGAAAAAAACGCCTCAGGAAAAGCGATCTCCGAGGTCGCTGGTTGGACCCCACCATTCTCACCAGTAGGGGGAGATAACGGAGCAGCACTTGGTTCAGTCAGACCTGAAGCCACCAGATGGGGCCAAAAGATCAGAGTAGGTACCCTCGATACTCTTCTTCTCAGGGAATTTCTCTTCTGCATCTTCGGACCCGAGAAGAAAGAAAAGGCCTACTAATCTCTGCTCACACACACAGACACCCACCTCCAAGATGATGGTAGTGGCCAGTGCCAGACCACCAACCAAATGGCCTCTCTGCTCCAGCTACCCATTCATAAAATCGGAATCGAAATAGTACCCATTTCAGAAGATTGTGTGAGAATTAAATGAGATAATTGCATACAAAACACAGTACCAAACAAATTTTCAGGCCCCATTCCAGACCTGCAGAATTAGAAACTGTGGGTTGGGGCCCAACTATCTGTTTTTAGTTTTTGTTTTTTTTTTAACACTTTACTTAACATTTACTGGTTTGTAACTCCGGAACAACCAAAAAGAAGGGATGCACAGGGCAAAGTATGGGGTGGGGATAGGCGTACGCAGAACTTTCATGCCCCTTTCAGGTACGTTACCCTCTTGATCCTGGGAGCTCCCCAACTGTTTTAACAAGCCCTTCAGGTGATTCTGATGCACGCTGAAGTGTAAGAATTATTGCTCGAAGAAGAAGGCTGCCCCCTCAAATAGCTAACCAAGTTTTTTGTCATTATTACAGATTCCATGATTATGTGGCTTCTGACTTGTTTCCTGCCTGAAATTCCAAAGCCATCATTTGTTTCTTGAGCCCAGCTGTGTGCCCAGTAGTGTGGCAGATACAATGAAAGAGACAGAAAACCTGCCCTCCAGCCTTTCAATGTAGGTGATCCAGGGATAGGGAAAGTTAATTAACTCTAGGAGGCCAGATCTAGCCGATATTAGATGAATTATACAGATGATAAACAAATGTTCTAGGAAATCACAGGAGGGAAATTTCACAATTATAAGAGGGAGGGGCCTGACTAGAAATGGCCACTGCCAAGCCAAGCCCATCCCTCAAAAATAGCTGTAAGTCATTTTCTACAAGGCAATAGAACAGATCTTAGCTGCCTAATTTAGTCCCTACCTAAAAGGAAATCCCAACATATCTGAGTCTGCTTTCCTTTAACAGCTGCCCTCTGAAATTTAAAAAATGAGAATGTTTATAGCTTTTAAAGAGTCTTTTATTTTCTCCCTCCACTGCTTCAATCACTTAGGAAAGGACAGACAGATATGCACAGTACAGACATAACATAAATACTTGACAGAAGTAATTATGCAGCACCATTGCCGAGATGTTCAGAATAGCTATCTAATTTTTCACTTTAGTGTGGTTGCACGAAGCTACTCTAAATGACATTGTGTATTCTCATGGCTGGAAAACAATTCAGGAGAAAAAGAAGTGGAGTTCCCATTTGCATTGGTCCACAATAAATCATGTCTGATAATCATTAGCATCACGGCCCATTTTCCAAATGGTCACTGTGTCATCACATAAACTAAATTAGGTAGGCTAAATCTGAGTCTGGAAGATCCTTAGTGGGACTAACAGGCAGAAAGTGATTTCATGTAGGCTGATCATTCAACTCATTTAAATTTCATTTTGCCATTATTCATAATAATTACATTACAGATACAGGTCCCATTTTTATTATCTTAATAGCTCTTCCAAACCAAATGCAAACTGAAAGCATATTTAAAGTGTTGACTTGTATAATTATTCACAAGTTTGTGTGGAAGAGATGTTTGGGTAGAATAAACAAGGTTAGGAAATGGATGATGATTAGGGGAAAAAATGATAACCAAAGCTTCTGTGTTTAACATCTCTGTGTTTGGCTCTTAAAGGTTAACCTAAGTGCATACTACTTCACACATACTCACACACTAACATAGCATATTCCTTCTTATTATTTATTTGTTTATCTGTTTGTTTGTTTGTTTTTGGCTGCGTTGGGTCTTCGTTGCGGCACACGGGCTTTCTCTGGTTGCAGCAAGCAGGGGCTACTCTTCATTGTGGTGCACGGGCTTCTCATTACGGTGGCTTATCTTGTTGCGGAGCACAGGCTCCAGGCGCGCGGGCTTCAGTAGTCGTGGCATGGGGGCTCAGTAGTTGTGGCTCACAGGCTCTAGAGTGCAGGCTCAGTAGTTGTGGCGCACGGGCTTACTTGCTCCGTGGCATGTGGGATCTTCCCAGACCAGGGCTCGAACCCATGTCCCCGGCATTGGCAGGTGGATTTTTGACCACTGCGCCACCAGGGAAGCCCCCATATTCCTTCTTTTAACTCTTTGGATATCCCTTCTCCCCCATCTATCCCCATCTCTAGTCAGTACAGGCCAGTCTGAGAGCTTCAGCAGCGAGAAAGAAGAGGCAGTGGATACACTGTAACCTATGACTAAACCTCCTTACATTTCATTATTGGTTTGCCATCCAATTCAAATGCTGCTCTTGTTTGCTCCTGGTTAGCCTCCAAGATGACAGGATTGGGGTGCCCAGGGACAGGCCTCTAATCATCCATAATAGTCCCCCCTTTGTCAGTTAGGGGATATGGTAAGACATTTTCCAGGCCAGGGTCACAGTTGTACCCTTCTGGGCTGAGAGACAGAGGTTTTTTGGTTTTTTGGTGGCTGTTGTCTATTTGTTTTTATCTTAGGGGTATACATTCTTGTGATTGAAGAATAAATAAACATTTTCTTTCTTTGCTTCTTATTCCACAGACATGAGCCAGACACAGGAGCTCCAACTTTTTCTTTAATCATCAAAAGTTCCCCTTGACAAATGGGTTGTATAGGAAAAGCTGGTCCTGTATTATATATTCTAACTCATCGCCATTGACAAAGCCTCCCTCCTTGACCCAAACTTATTTTTAAATAAAAATTGTATATATTTAAGGTGTACAACATGATGATTTGATATAGTCAGGCTCCTCTGAGCTGCCTTCTCAACTAGACCTCAACCTTGGCCTTATAAGAACTACAACTTTCAGCACAATTCCATCCACTCCCTCCATTAAGAGACTTGAACAAACACCAGCATAGTTTCTGTCACCTCAAAGCCATGTCCCTAGGATGATGACCCCAGCCTCTTTAAAATGCCTGCCTGAGAAAGTTCAAAAGTGCCAAAAGAATTTACTGTTTATTCCAGCCAAAACCTTACTATAGCCCCCTGACCTCCCTTTTCTCAGAACATTTACTTTAGAAAACTTGTGACTGTAAATCCTTTCTCTGTCCTTTTGAGATGTTTCTTCTACAACCCAGGAAAAGCTTTCTCAGAGACCTGGGAGTCATCCCTTTGAAATGTAATCATCAAGAAAGATAGGGCCCCTATCTCTCAGTCTCTATGAAAGGGTAGGAACCTAACTTTGTTAAGTACCAGTTAGCAAACACAGATGCCCTGATCACATTGATCAACCTCCCACCCCAAAAACTTCCCTCAGCACTTTTCCTTTAGCACTCCCCAGCATTTACAAAGCCTTTTGTTTCAGTGGAGTTCAGCTCTGTTCATCTGAAGTCTCTCCCTTACTTCAATAGCCTGAATAAAATAGGTCTTGCCACCTTTAACAAAGGTCCAGCTCTGTTTGTCTCAATGCCATGAATTGACAAGGTCAAAATTGTACAAGAGGGTTAAGACATGTAATTTTAGGGTAACAGATAAAAGACGAAATGGAAGTAGAACCAAGGATATGAAACTCTATGATTTAGGTGGTCATCTCAACTGATTTTTAATTCAGATACAGTTATTCACACGAGGTTAACATGAAGGCAGGTGAAGAAAGGACAAGGAGAAAACAAGATGAGACTTGGGCACAATGAGAGCATTTGGTTATGGGCTAATGTTTCCAAACTGGGGCTAAACTGAAGGCATCTCAAAGTGTAATGGATAATGCTTTAAGGAATACTGTAACCAGCCATCTAGCACTGACCATCATGTAAAAGAATAAGTGGGGCTCAGGTCTTTTCATGGCTTGAGGAGTCTGCGAAAGGCTGACCCTGACCTAAGTGGATTGGCTTTTGGGGGGTCTAATTATGTCTCATGATAAAGGTCAAAGCTTGCTGGACCACTTAGACATCCAGAATCCTAAGGATAGAACCCCTGTCTTTGTGCTGTCACTGTTCTCTATAGAAAGAATGATGTCATGAAGTAGAAGTTCTGGTACCAACTGGCAGTCAAGTCTTTAGGATAGTTTGGAAGGTTGAGGAAAGCAGCAACATCTTGAGTCAGACTGGAAGGGTCATCACAGCATCCAAATTTACAAGAAAAAATCATTCCAAGTTCCTACGAAATAGCCTACTCTGATACTACAAAGGTAGGGGCATCTTCTGACTTCTTTTTGACTAGCCAAGGGGGTGTCTTGATGATGAGGTGAAACCACAGAAGCTGCTAAGGCAGCCTCAAACTTTCTACTTTCATATTTTTATTCAGGATACCCAGAAAGGACTTTAACATTTCTCTGTTTCTACATAAATCCAAAGATCTCTTGCCACATAACTCTAAATATCTAGAGGGAAACCCAAAGAGAAATAAGCTAAGATGTGAAAATTAATACTGTTTTATTCACAGAGGCTGGTGGTCATTCTGTATATGAAAAATACAGACCTCCACTGGTAACTAATATGACTAGATTGTTCTGGAAGTCTAGCCTGAAGAGTAATGAGAAGGGAGGTCTTAAGGAGTTGTAAGCTGGACAAAATGTAAACGAAATATGTGTACCCTTCTAGACAGAACAGAAAAAATGTACAGCAGACAGCCTGATGTGCTTTTGATGAGAAGGGCTACTGAGTTTGCCAGCCTGCCCCCCCCCCTTTGCTGAGGTTGCTACGGTTTCAGGCATTATGACCCAACAAACCCTGTTGTCATGTGCCAGGGTCAGAAGCAGTGAGGAGAGCCTGGCTCCCTCAGTCTCATCCAACAGCTGACGGGGTGGCAGTCAGCAGCAGGTGCCCAAGAACTTGGTATTGCCCACTTCCATCTCAAGGGGCACATCTCCCTTCTAGGTGGCACATTTTCAGCCAAAGTCTAAAATAACTTCATTATCAAGGTAATAAGTTCATAAATTTTATTTTTTACAGTTTTTTTTAGGATTTGGACTGAGGCTATATCCAAATCACATGAGGGACCTCTATGCCTCCTCCTCTTTTTCTCTAGGCTAGTGATCTCTAGCTCTTGAAAAAAAGAAACTCCCTCTTCTGAGGATGTGGAAAACCTCTTCCTAAAACTTTTTTCAGGGATTTCTAGAGATTTTTGAAGGGAGAGTCCAAGAAGATCTGGGGGAATGAGATGGAGAGGGGTAGGGGGAATAGTAAAGTGTCTAAATGTAGTAGTATCCTGTGAAAGGCTAGCCATCAGAGGATAGTTGTTATTAAAATGTTGAGAGTGAGAGAGGAAGAGAGAGGCAGCAGGAGGGAGGGAGAGAGGAAGGGAGGGAGAGAGGGGGAAGGAGGGAGAATGGAGGGAGGGAGGGAGGAAGAGAGAGGGAAGGAAGGGCTGAGGGAGAGAAGGGGAGAGAAGGCAGAAAGAAGGGGGAGGGAGGGAGGGAGCTAGAGGTTAAAGGGGTCTAAATTTTGAAGGAAGTGAAGGGAAAGGAATTCAACTGCCCTCTAATACTTGGCCCAAAAGGTTTCTCTTGTTAAATTTTAAAGATAAATCAAATTCAACCCCAGATACCAAAACAATTCTACTGAGCTCTTAACTGTATCTTCCCAAACGTGTCTTACATAGGGAAAAATCAGTCAGTGGCTTCTGCCATTTCCTTTTTACTTTTAGTTCCAGGCTGGGGTGGGAGGTGGCAGGGGGGTTGAAGGAAGTTGGCAGAGATTATTCTCTCTTTCAAATAAACTTTGTCCTATGGGATCAGGGTCTGGTCTTCCCGCAGACATTTGTCTCTTAGTTATACTTATGGCTATTAGACTGAGTGTTCCCAGTATTCAGAAACTCGTTCTATATGTTGTTTTAATAAAAAGAATTATTCACTTTACTGGTATTGACCTTAGTCTTTTCTAGTGGCCCTATGTGGTAAGTAATTTCACTTTCTTTAATGTAATGAGAAAGACTCGGATTAGACTAGGTTTAGCTAAAATTCAGTTAAAGGGGATGAGGTGAGCTTGACTCTTTGAAGGTACCCAAGAGGGGATAAAGAAAAGAGGATACAGGTGAGATTTAGTTAATGGGGTTGGGGAGAAGTAAATCACTAAATTTAACCCCACAGTCTCTAGACCTCCTTTTAAATTTACTTCCCAGCCTGTCATTTTTCCTGACTGGCATTTTCCCAAGTCAATATGATACTCCCATGGTTCCAAATACCTGGTGTGGGGAATCTAAATTAAAGACGACTATGGATTGAGCTAAAAGATAATGATCTTGATCATCAGGTTCAAACATTTCAGAGTGTCCTTCCCCCATGGCTTACCCGACCAGTTCCTAGCCTAAACCTATATGAAACAGAGATGGGTTTCAGAAACCCCTTCAGGGATTCTTATTCAAACTGATTCAGTTTCTAAAAGTCATATATAAGACTTTCAGATTTATTTTCTTTCTCTTTCCAGATGTCTGATAATAATATTGACTGGTTACATAGCCACAAGAGCATGTGCAAGGTAGATCTCCACAGCCCAACAGGACAGCAAGATCAGGACCAGAAAGTGGTAATATACAAAATGACTCCTACCAAGAAAGGCTTGGCATTTGGGTATAGATATCCTGGAGCCCAGGATAGACTAATGGATAGTGATACTGTGATTTCTCTAAGGAATCAAGCTCAGTAAGGTCTGTGGGGGACCAATATGCTCATACATCACACAGGGACAATTCAAGGGAGAGGCAAGATGAGGAGTGATGTGAAGGAGCTGAGGAGGGGAGGCTGGTGGGGGAGACTGAGGGGAGCCAGGGGTGGTGGTTGCCTAGTTACCAGACTCTATTATCTCACACCTCTGAAGTCATAATAATGTTGCCTAGCTACCAGTAAGCTACCCTAAAGCTGGACTCCTTCAGGAGGGCAAAATATGTATTTTTCCTAATGAATAACAATATAAAGCACCTATTAAACACAGAAATGTTTATCCATGTACCACTTAAAATCTTCTATGTCATCAATAGTAAAACCACCACATTTTGGCAACATTAATGTAGTAGAAAGTGCTCCAAACTGGGAGCCAGGGGAATCGAGTTCTAATACAAGTTCCAGTTTTGAGTCTGTGTCAGTTGGGCAAGCCATCTCTCTTCTCAGTTTTCTCAATAAATGTGGATATTGTATTTTGGGCCTCTTTCTCTCTCACAGGTAGGTGTTCTCATTTAGGAAGCATAGTAACATTAAGATCCTGTCTGCCTAGAAGTTGAGACACAGATGTAGAGAACAAACGTATGGACACCAAGGGGGGAAAGCCGCGGTGGGGTGGGGATGGTGGTGTGCTGAATTGGGCGATTGGAATTGACATGTATACACTGATGTGTATAAAATTGATGACTAATAAGAACCTGCTGTATAAAATAAATAAATAAAATAAAATTCAAAAATTAAAAAAAGGTTCTGTCTGCCTAATAAAAATCATTTGTCTATGGTTTATTGAGTACTTAATTATGTCTAGGCACTCTACTAAAGCTTTACACGCACTATCTCAATCAATCCTCACAAGAACCCGATAAGGTAGGTGCTACTGTCATCTCACAGAGAAATTAAGGCCTTTTCTCTAGAATTTTTCTAAATTCACCATCTTAATTTGATGCAGATATGCTTTGTTGATGTGTCCACCCTCAAAATGGAAGATAAAGATTCTAAGGTGGGTACTCTCTGCTTCCCTCAGAGTTGGAATGGGTGGGAAGATGCTGAGAAGGGTTATCAGTTTCAGCATGAGGAAAGGGAAAGGTTGTGGTAGAGGGTGGAAAGGTGACGGGGACTCAGGTGGGAAGCCATCATTCTCATGAGCCCATGATCCCTGGTTCGGAATTTACTGTCATTCTTGATACCAAATCTCATTTTATAAGCCACTTAGGTTGCTGGTAGGGCTAAAAGAGTGAAAGCATGGAAGACAGCATGTCAGAAAAGTTGGGGGGGGGAACCCTTTCCAAAAGGTTGATGTTTAATGGAATATGGTTCCTGAGACTGATGGCTTTGTGAATACCTTCAGTGGGGTGGGAGGGAGTAGTAATTTGTAGAGGGAGCTTTATCTCATTCTTCAAAGACTAGCTAGCCTTACAAGCCTACTTTTCCTTCAGAAAGAAAGGGGATAATAGGAGACATGACATTCATGCTTTGAAGTAGTAGCCTAGCGGGTCAGCTTGGAGAAGTCTCAAAAAGCAACTTCTCACAAGAATCTTGCCCTTTAATTCCATAGGATGCTACTGGTTCCAATTCAAGAGGTGACTTAAACCTGGAGAGCCTGGAAGAAGAAGAAATTATTGTGATCAAGGATACTGAGAAGCAAGACTCACCTAAGGTACAGACTTAGCCTCTGAGCCTACCCTTTCTCATTCCCAGAGCCCAATGCTGAATCTGAGGACTCTGGTTCAGAGATAGTAAGAGAACTATTGTCAAACAGACCCAAAATTTAAATATTATGATATTCTAGAGAACACAGACCTAAGCTCACAGTCACAGTAAGTTCAATGCTCAGGTAGCTCACAATGACACTATCACAGAGGCTCAGAATGCCCTCTCCTAATTTCAGGTACCTACTGCAAAAAATCTTGCTATGCTTATCTTAACAAAGATATGGGCTTATAAGCAAGATCCTTTGCAATGTTCTTTGCTGGCTTGTAATGGACTTGTGTGCCCCACATTGCCCAGTGTCCAACAATGAAGAAAGAGGATATGAAGAAGAGCGAATCCACAGCAACCAAAAACTGTAGTTGCCCTACCCTGTTGTCTAAGAGATTACCCAGGCTGTTGGGTAGCATAGAGTTCAAAGCAATTACGCTTGCACACCACTGTCAGATATGGAATCCTTTTGTTTTTGTGTAAATATCCCAAATTACACCTGGCAGGCTGGTTTGGGGTAGGCATTAGAGCACATGACAAGTCACTCTCACAGTCCTAGAAGCCTGGAGTAGCTGATATTGGAACAGGATATTTGGCTTCAGTGCAAAGGAGTCAAATATTTCTTGTTCTGTGTTCCTAAGCTCATATTATAACCAGAAACATCATTTCTGACACCAGATGCCTTTGGAGTCATGAGAGTGGCCCCTGAGGAAGGGAAAACCAGTTACAAAATATTCTCCAAAGAGTCTTGGGTTCAGTTGGGGGTGGCCAACTCCATTTTGGGGTCTTAATAAAAGGATATACCTGGTGTTTGGGGTTTTTTGGTTTTTTGTTTTTTGAATTTTATTTTATTTATTTTTTTATACAGCAGGTTCTTATTAGTCATCCATTTTATACACATCAGTGTATACAGGTCAATCCCAATCTCCCAATTCATCACACCACCACAACCATCCCCCGCCGCTTTCCCCCGTTGGTGTCCATACATTTGTTCTCTACATCTGTGTCTCACTTTCTGCCCTGCAAACCGGTTCATCTGTACCATTTTTCTAGGTTCCACATATATGCTTTAATACACGATATTTGTTTTTCTCTTTCTGACTTACTTCATTCTGTATGACAGTCTCTAGATCCATCCACGTCTCTACAAATGACCCAATTTCGTTCCTTTTTATGGTTGAGTAATATTCCATTGTATATATGTACCACATCTTCTTTATCCATTCATCTGTTGATGGGCATTTAGGTTGCTTGCATGACCTGGCTATTGTAAATAGTGCTGCAATGAACATTGGGGTGCATTTGTCTTTTTTTTTTTTTTTTTAATTTTTATTTATTTATTTATGGCTGTGTTGGGTCTTCGTTTCTGTGCGAGGGCTTTCGAATTATGGTTTTCTCTGGGTATATGCCCAGTAGTGGGATTGCTGGGTCATATGGTAATTCTATTCTTAGTTTTTGAAAGAACCTCCATACTGTTCTCCATAGTGGCTGTATCAATTTATATTCCCACCAACAGTGCAAGAGGGTTCCCTTTTCTCCACACCCTCTCCAGCATTTGTTCTTTGTAGATTTTCTGATGATGCCTATTCTAACTGGTCTGAGGTGATACCTCATTGTAGTTTTGATTTGCATTTCTCTAATAATTAGTGATGTTGAGCAGCTTTTCATGTGCTTCTTGGCCACCTGTATGTCTTCTTTGGAGAAATATCTATTTAGCTCTTCTGCCCATTTTTTGATTGGGCTGTTTGTTTTTTAAACATTGAGCTGCATGAGCTGTTTATATAATTTGGAGATTAATCCTTTGTCTGTTGATTCGTTTGCAAATATTTTCTCCCATTCTGAGGGTTGTCTTTTGGTCTTGTTTATGGTTTCCTTTGCTGTGCAAAAGCTTTGAAGTTTCATTAGGTCCCATTTGTTTATTTTTGTTTTTATTTCCATTACTCTAAGAGGAGGATCAAAAAAGGTCTTGCTGTGATTTATGTCAAAGAGTGTTCTTCCTATGTTTTCCTTTAAGAGTTTTATAGTGTCCAGTCTTACATTTAGGTCTCTAATCCATTTTGAGTTTATTTTTGTATATGGTGTTAGGGAGTGTTCTAATTTCATTCTTTTACATGTAGCTGTCCAGTTTTCCCAGCACCACTTATTGAAGAGACTGTCTTTTCTCCATTGTATATCCTTGCCTCCTTTGTCATAGATTAGTTGACCATAGGTGCGTGGGTTTATCTCTGAGCTTTCTATCTTGTTCCATTGATCTATATTTCTGTTTTTGTGCCAGTACCATGTTGTCTTGATTACTGTAGCTTTGTAGTATAGTCTGAAGCCAGGGAGTCTGATTCCTGCAGCTCCGCTTCTTTCCCTCAAGACTGCTTTGGCTATTCGGGGTCCTTTGTGTCTCCATACAAATTTTAAGATTTTTTGTTCTAGTTCTGTAAAAAAATGTCATTGGTAATTTGGCAGGGATTGCACTGAATTTGTAGATTGCTTTGCGTAGTAGAGTCATGTTCACAATATTGATTCTTCCAATCCAAGAACATGGTATATCTCTCCATCTGTTGGTATCATCTTTGATTTCTTTCATCAGTGTCTTATAGTTTTCTGCATACAGGTCTTTTGTCTCCCTAGGTAGGTTTATTCCTAGGCATTTTATTCTTTTTGTTGCAATGGTAAATGGGAGTGTTTCCTTAATTTCTCTTTCAGATTTTACATCATTAGTATATAGGAATGCAAAAGATTTCTGTGCATTAATTTTGTATCCTGCAACTTTACCAAATTCATTGATTAGCTGTAGTAGTTTTCTGGTGGCATCTTTAGGATTCTCTATGTATAGTATCATGTCATCTGCAAACAGTGACAGTTTTACTTCTTCTTTTCCAACTTGTATTACTTTTATTTATTTTTCATCTCTGATTGCTGTGGCTAGGACTTCCAAAACTATGTTGAAGAATAGAGGTGAGAGTGGACATCCTTGTCTTGTTCCTGATCTTAGAGGAAATGCAGTTTTTCACCAGTGAGAATGATGTTTGCTGTGGGTTTGTCATACATGGCCTTTATTATGTTGAGGTAGGTTCCCTCTATGCCCACTTTCTGGAGAGTTTTCATCGTAAATGGGTGTTGAATTTTGTCAAAAGCTTTTTCTGCATCTATTGAGATAATCATATGGTTTTTATTCTTCAACTTGTTAATATGGTTTATCACATTGATTGATTTGCGTATGTTGAAGAATCCTTGCAGCCCTGGGATAAATCCCACTTGATCATGGTGTATGATCCTTTAGTATGCTGTTGGATTCTGTTTGCTAGTATTTTGGTGAGGATTTTTGCATCTACATTCATCAGTGGCATTGGTCTGTAATTTTCTTTTTTTGTAGTATCTTTGTCTGGTTTTGGTATCAGGGTGATGGTGGCCTCATAAAATGAGTTCGGGAGTGTTCCTTCATCTGCAATTTTTTGGAAGAGTTTGAGAAGGATGGGTGTTAACTCTTCTCTAAATGTTTGATAGAATTCACCTGTGAAGCCATCTGGTCCTGGACTTCTGTTTGTTGGAAGATTTTCAATCACACTTTCAATTTCATCAATTGTGATTGGTCTGTTCATATTTTCTATTTCTTCATGGTTCAGTTTTGGAAGGTTATAACTTTCTAAGAATTTGTCCATTTCTTCCAGGTTGTCCATTTTATTGGCATAGACTTGCTTGTAGTAGTCTCTCAGGATGCTTTGTATTTCTGCAGTGTCAGTTGTTACTTCTCCTTTTTCATTTCTAATTCTATTGATTTGAGTCTTCTCCCTCTTTTTCTTGATGAGTCTTGCTAATGGTTTATCAATTTTGTTTATCTTCTCAAAGAACCAGCTTTTAGTTTTATTGATCTTTGTTATTGTTTTCTTTGTTTCTATTTCACTAATTTCTGCTCTGATCTTTATGATTTCTTTCCTTCTGCTAACTTTGGGTTTTGTTTGTTCTTCTTTCTCTAGTTCCTTTAGGTGTAAGGTTAGATTGTTTATTTGAGATTGTTCTTAATTGTTTAGGTAGGCTTGCATAGCTATAAATTTCCCTCTTAGAACTGCTTTTGCTGCATCCCATAGGTTTTGGATTGTCGTGTTTTCTTTGTCATTTGTCTCTCGGTAGTTTTTAATTTCCTCTTTGATTTCTTCAGTGATCCCTTGGTTATTTAGTAACATATTGTTTAGCCTCCATGTATTTGTGTTTTTTATGGTTTTTTTTCCCTGTAATTCATTTCTAATCTCATAGCGTTGTGGTCAGAAAAGGTGCTTGATGTGAGTTCAATTTTCTTAAATTTATTGAGGCTTGATTTGTGACCCAAGATGTGATCTATCCTGGAGAATGTTCCATGAGCACTTGAGAAGAAAGTGTAATCTGCTGTTTTTGGATGGAATGTCCTATAAATATCAATTAAATCTATCTGGTCTATTGTGTCATTTAAAGCTTCTGTTTCCTTATTAATTTTCTGTTTGGAAGATCTGTCTATTGGTGTAAGTGAGGTGTTAAAGTCCCCCACTATTATTGTGTTACTGTCGATTTCCTCTTTTATAGCTGCTAGCAGTTGCCTTATGTATTGAGGTGCTCCTATGTTGGGTGCATATATATTTATAATTGTTATATCTTCTTCTTGGATTGATCCCTTGATCATTATGTAGTGTCCTTCCTTGTCTCTTGTAACATTACTTTAAAGTCTATTTTATCTGATACGAGTATTGCTACTACAGCTTTCTTTTGATTTCCATTTTCATGGAATATCTTTTTCCATCCCCTCACTTTCAGTCTGTATGTGTCCCTAGGTCTGAAGTGGGTCTCTTGTAGACAGCATATATATGGGTCTTGTTTTTGTATCCATTCAGCAAGCCTGTGTCTTTTGGTTGGAGCATTTAATCCATTCACGTTTAAGGTAATTATCGATATGTATGTTCCTATGACCATTTTCTTAATTGTTTTGGGTTTGTTTTTGTAGGTCCTTTTCTTCTCTTGTGTTTCCCACTTAGAGCAGTTCCTTTAGCATTTGTTGTAGAGCTGGTTTGGTGGTGCTGAATTCTCTTAGCTTTTGCTTGTCTGTAAAGCTTTTGATTTCTCCATCATATCTGAATGAGATCCTTGCCGGGTAGAGTAATCTTGGTTGTAGGTTCTTCCCTTTCATCACTTTAAGTATATCATGCCACTCCCTTCTGGCTTGTAGTGTTTCTGCTGAGAAATCAGCTGTTAACCTTATGGGAGTCCCCTTGTCTGTTTTCACTTTTCCCTTGCTGCCTTCAACAATTTTTCTTTGTTTTTAATTTTTCTAATTTGATTACTATGTGTCTCGGCATGTTTCTCCTTGGGTTTATCCTGTATGGGACTCTCTGTGCTTCCTGGACTTGGGTGGCTTTTTCCTTTCCCATGTTAGGGAAGTTTTCGACTATAATCTCTTCAAATATTTTCTCGGGTCCTTTCTCTCTCTCTCCTCTTTCTGGGACCCCTGTAATGTGAATGTTGTTGCATTTAATGTTGTCCCAGAGGTCTCTTAGGCTGTCTTCATTTCTTCTCATTCTTTTTTCTTTATTCTGTTCCTCAGCAGTGAATTCCACCATTCTGTCTTCCAGGTCACTTATCCGTTCTTTTGCCTCAGTTATTCTGCTATTGATTCCTTCTAGTGTAGTTTTCATTTCAGTTATTGTATTGTTCACCTCTGTTTGTTTGTTCTTTAATTCTTCTAGGTTTGTTAGACATTTCTTGCATTTTCTTGATCTTTGCCTCCATTCTTTTTCCGAGGTCCTGGATCATCTTCACTATCATTATTCTGAATTCTTTTTCTGGAAGGTTGCCTATCTCCACTTCATTTAGTTGTTTTTCTGGGGTTTTATCTTGTTCCTTCATCTGGTACATAGCCCTCTGCCTTTTCATCTTGTCTCTTTTTCTGTGAATGTGGTTTTTGTTCCACAGGCTGCAGGATTGTAGTTCTTCTTGCTTCTGCTGTCTGCCCTCTGGTGGATGAGGCTATCTAAGAGGCTTGTGCAAGTTTCCTGATGGGAGGGACTGGTGGTGGGTAGACCCGGCTGTTGCTCTGGTGGGCAGAGCTCAGTAAAACTCTCATCTGCTTGAATGCTGATGGGTGGGGCTGGGATCCCTCCCTGTTGGTTGTTTGGCCTGAGGCGACCCAACACTGGAGCCTACCCGGGCTCTTTGTTGGGGCTAATGGCGGACTCTGGGAGGGCTCACGCCAAGGAGTACTTCCCAGAACTTTTGCTGCCAGTGTCCTTGTTCTCATGGTGAGACAGAGCCACCCCCTGCCTCTGCAGGAAACCCTCCAACACTAGCAGGTAGGTCTGGTTCAGTCTCCCATGGGGTCACTGCTCCTTCCTTGTTCCCTATGCGCACACTACTTTGTGTGTGCCCTCCAAGAGTGGCGTCTCTGTGTCCCCCAGTCCTGTCGAAGTCCTGCAATCAAATCCCACTAGCCTTCAATGTCTGATTCTCTAGGAATTCCTCCTCCCATTGCGGACCTGCAGGTTCGGGAGGCTGACATGGGGCTCAGAACCTTCACTCCAGTGGGTGGACTTCTGTGGTATAAGTGTTCTCCAGTTTGTGAGTCACCCACCCAGCAGTTATGGGATTTGATTTTATTGTGATTGTGCCCCTCCTACCATCTCATTGTGGCTTCTCCTTTGTCTTTGGATGTGGGGTATCTTTTTGGTGAGTTCCAGTGTCTTCCAGTCGATGATTGTTCAGCAGTTAGTTGTGATTCTGGTGTTCTCGCAAGAGAGATTGAGAGCACGTCCTTCTACTCTGCCATCTTGAACCAGTCTCTGGTGTTTGTTTTTAAAAGAGGAGCCCATATTTACTACACACAATGCAGGTCTCCTTGATTTTAACTTAAGCCCATTTGCAAAAAGTGGACCTTATTATGACCTCACGTTTCCAGGAATTCATGGTGATGAAGCAATGAATGGAGCAAAGAGGGCAATGGTACTTAGTGCTGTGTGGATGTGTACACAATATGTATACACATATCCAAACATGGGCATACACAGTCACAAGTATAGATATACACATATACGTTTACACAAAGTGACACACACATAGATATATACATGTATATACATTAACAAAAAATAATTTATAAAATAATTTATAATAATTTGTAGCCAGGCCACACACATGCCTGGCTACATGTGACACTGTCAAACACACACAAGCATTGAAATAACAAACTTATGTATAGTGATCTAGTCATAACAATGACTTACACACATACGCAAAGATATACAGTTATACAGAGTCAGACACACTAATGTGCCCACATGTGATACACATAAACATTTATATATACATCCAAGCACACTATGCATAAACACACACTCACATTGATACACACAAGCCTTGATCAAAACAGACCATGCAGACTCAGGTACAGGCATACTCACTTATAAATATACCTCATGTTGATACACACACATACAAAATTAAACAAAGTGACACATTAACTAACGCACATGTTTGTATACACTGATACACATATTGACACAAATGCAGTGACATCCCCACTCATGTACTCACAGACACACTCAAATGCCAGTGTGTATTCAACACTGACATACATCAATCATTGACATAGTATATAAATATAACTTAAACTGATACCTAATATATCGATATACACAGTCATTATACAATCACCTATTTATACATATTCATTTTTAACATACATATTTATTAATATATTATACATTAATTATATATTAATATATTGATGAGTATGTATGCTAATACCTGAATGTATGCTTCAACATAAATACGTTTATAGCTGCATGATACATGCTACTGGATTTATATCATAAACACATATGCAGCTCTCTCAACTCGACACTTGCTTATTTTCATATTCAGAGACACACTGATATACACACTCATATTTTTACATTCACACACATGTACAAAATATACATACTAACATGCACATGCTGGCCTATACAGTTGACATATACAATGGGTATGATGTCAGCACATTATGACACATGCTTACACACGGTGACATCACACATGTGCATTGACATACACATATGCACACACATACACACAGGCACATTTTCACACACTAACAGTACAGACTGACACATGTTCACACTCATGAATTGATATATTGATGTGCATATACACACACGACAGAGACACTGACATATTTTTGACATGTATTGAAATAAGCACACATACTCAGATGAAGTTGACAAACATATTGATAACACTTGTATATAGTTAAGTGTACAAATGTATCTACTCTGAGCTTTTGTTGCTGCCACTTGTGCTTGAACGTGTATTAATGGATATAATTGTGTGTTACGCGCCCATGCAAATACTAAAGGCCAAATCCCTAATCTGTGCAACTTAGAAGATATATCTTCTAAATACAATAGGGGAAAGAAGTAGCCTACCTAAAGTCTTATGGATAGGTCTTCCTTTTTTAGATGGAGATGTCAGTGTGCCTTTTCAAATGAGCTCCTTCTAATCCTGGAAGTGTCCTCAATCGTCTACTCAGTGATCTTCAGAAGTACACCTTGTGTTTCCAACATGCACTTAGCCCCTCATCCTCCAGCTGTAGACATAAACTAGGAGACACAGAGGGCAAATGTCACAAACTGCCCTCTGGGAACTGCTACAGATTCTATGCCAATCAACTGAAAATGGATTATGTAGCCAAAGGACCTCAAGGCCAACATCTGGAAATGACAGCGTCCAAAAACACCAGCAATAACCAGAGTCCTTCCACCTCACCAGCCAAGTCTCCTAGCAATCAGAGGGCAGTTATCTCCCCTGATGGAGAATGTTCTACGGATGACCTTTCCTTCTATGTCAACCGACTATCTCCTCTGGTGATCCAGATGGCCCATAAGAAAATCAAGGAGAAGTTGGAAGGTGGAAGCAAATGTCTTCATCATTCAATCTATCCACCCAGTGGGGACAAAGGGAAAAACAGCCCTCGTAGTGCTGTGAGCAAGATCACTTCTGAAATGGCCCATGATGCTGTGGAAGTGACCTCTGCAGAAAGGCGGGGCACTGGGGAGGAGTGTAGGAAAGGTGGCCAAAAAACCTTTCTGTATAGTGAATTAGCCAACAAGAGCAAAGGTGGAGACAAACAGATGTGCCAAAGAGACAACAAGGAATTTGCAGATTCGACCAGCAAAATGTTCATGGTTTACACAGATCAAGTGGCATCTGACACGATGGTCTCTGTTATGCAGAACTTGAAAGTTCATAGCTCTGGGAAGCCAATTCCAGCTTGTGTGGTCCTGAGGAGGGTGCTGTTAAAACACACCAAGGAAATTGTGTCCAATTTGATTGAGTCCTGCATGAAGAACCTATATAATAACACCAGGGTCCTGATGGCCAACTCAGACTTTGTCTCAACTGTCAAGAGGAATCTGTTCAACCATGGGAAACAAAACACTGCTGATATCATAGAGGCCATGCTGAAGCGTCTTGTCTGTGCTCTTCTTGGGGAAAAAAAGGAAACTAAGTCTCGGAGTTCATCACATGCATCTTTGAAAGCTGGGTGCCATGATCCCAAATGCAAGAACCAAAGTCTCGAATTCTCAGCTATGAAGGCCGAGATGAAGGGGAAGGACAAAGGCAAAATGAAACCAGAGGAGTGCAAGTCATTGACCAGTGGTGAGAAAGTCAGCGAACATACCCTCAAGGAGAGACCAACAATGTGGAACCAAAATCATGGGAATCAAGGCAAGATGGCTGGCAAAGCATGCGCCAATAAGGAGGAAAAGAGAGAGAAGATCAGCCTTTCCATGGATTCAGTGGCAAAGAACTTGATTGTCTCTGCCCTTAGGCTGATCCAATACTATCTGACCCAGCAGGCCAAGGGCAAAGATTCATTTAAAGACTGTCTTGGTTCTACCACCGGCTATATGACTCAGAGTGCCCAATACAAAAAGCGCAGAGGTAGCCAAAGTGCCAAGGCACTTTCAATGAAACATCTAGAATCTCGTGGAGCACCTGAATCATCCACCTCTCTAAAGGAGAATCAACACCTGGACTCCCAGAGGCTGTATATGTCAAACATCGTTCTGTCACTGATTCAAACACTGCTTAGTGAGAGCTCCTTCAACTGCGGAGATCTATGTGAAGGTGAGAACAAACGTTCTGAGCCCAGGACAGACAAAAGAGCCACCATGTCCAAGAGGCCTGACAAAGGGGAAGAACAATGCCAGGACAATCAAGAACTTGACTTTATCAGTGGGATGAATCAAGTGAACCGACAATTTATAGATCAACTGGTAGAATCTGTGATGAAGCTGTGCCTTATCATGGCTAAGTATAGCAAAAATGGGGCAGCCCTTGCTGAGTTGGAAGAACAAGCAGCCTTGGCCAACAACCCCAACTACCAGGCCGGTGGCCCCAGATGTAGTCACGATGCTGCGATGTCACAGAACTATCAAGACTCTCCTGGACCTGAAATCATTGTCAATAATCAGTGCTCAACAAGTAGCTTGCAAAAGCAGCTCCAGGCTGTCCTGCAGTGGATTGCGGCCTCACAATTTAACATACCCGTGCTCTACTTCGCGGGAGATGATGCTGGACAACTGAAGAAGGTAAGCAATGCAACAAGGAACAAGAAGAAAGAGGGTTGGAATGGGTAGGGGCAGGGAGGAGGTATTGTACTTAGAGCCCAAGAAGCAGTCCATTTTTTTGAGTCTGTTCTTTATCATGTGACTCATGAATTACTCTCACCTCATAAAGACACAAAAGTGATGAACCATTAATTACGTGGGGCTCTGGACACCTCAAGGCCTGTGTACTTCCAAGAGGAGGAGAGTGAGATTAGCTCATTTTATCAGTGATCCTTTCAACAAACTATTTGGTAAAACATCAGGGAGCAATTTTTAAGTCTTATGTTTTGCACACATGCACGCACGCACACACACACACACACACACACACACACACACACACACACCCCACGGCTGTGTTTCCTACATTAGATGGATTCCAGAGAAATAAAATACTAAACCAAATTATCCTCCCTATTTCCAATCTCATGTACTTTTTTTTAGGGAGGCAGGGGAATGGCAACCCCTAACCTTGACCTAGAAATCAGTACAGATTAACTGAAGGATCCCAGTACCTGATGAGAAGTATTAGTGAACACAACTGATTCCAGAGTTTGTTTTTTGAAGCTCAAAAAGAAAGGACCTTTGGCATTTTAATCTATGCCATTAGAGGAGGGTCCAGAAAAAAGGAAAGCCATGTCAGCAGCCTCCAGTCCTGGACCTGTGGCAGCCTTTAATCCTAGAATCATAGGCAGGAAGGTGGGTGGGGTGTAGTTGACTTTCTCCGTCTGGGCCCTGGCTCGAAAAGCATCACGTGACTCAAGCTATCTCTGCTCTCTCCACAGCTTCCTGAAGTTTCAGCTAAAGCAGCAGAGAAGGGGTACAGTGTAGGAGATCTTCCTCAAGAGGTCATGAAGTTCACCAAGGAATAACCACGGGATGAAGCCGTGGGAAACGGGCTAGAAAACAACTGCTAGCCTGGCTGCTCACTAACCTGCGAGCCAACAATTCCTTCTCCTCCTCTCCATTTACTCCCCACCCTCAGCAGCATTCTATCCCAGCTGGAGCACCCTCTACCATCAGGCCAGTGAACGGCACGCTGCACGACTGTATTTTCCAATACATCTGAGCAGTTGGACTGTGCAAATACAGGGTGTCCAACAAACTGGGCAAGAACGTGAATAAAAACCCTTCTTTTTAATTGTGTCATTGTTTTCTTGGTCAGATATATCCGAGGCAAGGGAGGGGAATGCGTCCAATTTCAAGGACTGGTGATACAGTGTTGGACTTGTGTCCGGATCTCACCCTGGGTTATTTTCTAAGCACCCAAGACACAGGGATATAACCCATGTCCAAGTTCCTAAGTCATCCGGTTTATCCAAATCTCAGTTCACAAGCTATTTAGAGTTTTGCCACCTGTGGTCTCCCTCTTTCTCCCAGAATTGCACAGTTAACTTGATAATCCCCCTTCTAATCCCAAGGATGCAGCTTTCTTGGTCACTTTTAAGAGTTTGTAGATGGGCTAGCTTAGATTAAAAACAAACCGAAGAAAGTATATTACCCACGGACACACATACACTCCCAGTGTTCACTGCACATGGCTAAACACTATCCAAAACTACAATGGGATCTGATCCTCCCCCACACATAATAAAGCTTCCTTATAGGTCATTTCCTTCAATTGATGAGATTTCCTTGTTTTCCAGCAGTCTGAGAGAAAAATTTGCAGAGAACAGAGCTACAGAACGGTAAATTCTTCACAGCCGCCTTATGTGAATCCCATTGTCTCCTTTGAGACTAGCACTGAATTCCTAGATTTGTTATATGCTTTTCAGAAGTCTATCACAATGCTATAATTCATTACAAATCAGATCAAGACAGTGGTTTCAGCCCTGTGGTCCTCTGTTAGCTAGTTTGCTGTGGCATACCTTGGCACCTTTGAGGTGCTTGTGGCTCAGTAGAACAAGCACAGGATGTGGCTTCCTTCTCGACTCAAAAGTTAAAGCTTTGGCCTCTTACTAGTTGCATGGCCTTAGAGTCACCTAGGTAGACTCTGAGCCTTTTCCTTTATCTGTAAAATGTAGACAAAAATTACCCTCCCTGTTTAGAGGTTAAACTAGAGGAATAGATGTAATGATGCTTTGCAAGGAGAATCTTGTTACAAATTAGATGTGGGATTGAAGTTGTACCTCTCAAAGCCCATCCTAACACAGTTGCAAGTGCCCTTGATATATTTCCAAACTGAAAGCAAGATTCTCTGAGTGTGGGACCCAGAAAGGCACATTTTGGGGGAGGTAAGAAGCATAGAGACAAACTTTGACAACTTCTCCACAATGCCTGGACCAGTCAGATAGAAGTAAAGGTAGGCTCCTTCAAAGCCAGGATTTTAAAACTCCCCAGCCCTGATAAAGCTAATCAAACCTTTTCTAGTCGCACCCCGACCGCATGAAAAGCTTTGGAGTTAAGCCGCCACAGAACCTTCTCTTTGTCCTTGAAGAAAATCCTTAATAAACAAATCCCGGGACCAGGTCTGCATTTCTGATGACTCAGGACTCCCTGAGCACAGCTGGGTCCCATAGTAGTTTACTTCCTTGATTAACCCGGCTCTTGACTTACTCCTGATTTTTATTATGAGGTGGCCTTGGGGATTCTTTGGAACGTGGAAATAGAGCAAAGGAAGTTATATGTTCTGTTAAATGAGGGCCATTGGGGCAAAATGGTCTCTAAGGGCCCTTCCAGCTCTGACATTTGAGGATTCTAAGAGCTTCTCTTCCATAATTTCTCAGGGAAACTTGTGTGGATGAGGTAAGATCAGGGTGAGGAAACTTGATTTTTGCCAGAGCTAACTGACAGACTCCAGCAGAGAAAGGAATGCTTTGGGCCAGACAGGGCCCTGACAAGGGTCTGGAGGAGCTCAACAGTCCTTGGGGTTTATTCCTGGAGGGCGAGACCCTGACCTTTCACCCCTCTAAATGGGGAAGTGATCCCAGGCATCCTATTAGCAATGTGGCCATGCTCACTGCCAGCAGCTAGGAATGGACAAGGGCTTCTGCCGAGCTGAAAGCCCCACATACAGTAGGAAAGGGACGACAGGAGCAGAAGGAGAAGGAAAACAGGATTATCTCCTGGCAGGCAGTGTCACTGGTTTGATATCGCTGACAATTTTAGTCTTTCTGAGCATCAGGCCTCCATTTCACAAGAAAGTTGTGAGCAAAACTCATCTGGGAGGTTACCACAGGGCCAGGCCTAGGCTGAGGTGAGGCAAGAGAGACAGTTTCCTCAGGGGCAAAATTTAAGGGGGCAGCAGAAAAAACTTGGTAATCAAAACCAATAGTTTTTCTTTTTTAATTGGAGTATAGTTGATTGTGTTAGATGTTGTGTTAATTTTTGCTGTACGTCAAAGTGACTCTGTTATACATATATACTTTTTCATATTCTTTTCCATTATGGTTTATCACAGGATAATGAATATAGTTCCCTGTGCTGTACAATAGGACCTTGTTGTTTATTCATCCTATATCTATAATAGTTTGCATCTGCTAATCCCAAACTCCCCAAATCAATAGCTTTAATGTACCATTTAAGAAATCAAAATTAATGCAGAGTATCAAAATGTCAAATATTGTGATACAGAGGATTAGTAATAGTGCCAGGCCAAAACATAATGGAGCATGAGGTAAAAGGAAAAATTGGTAAGACATTTTATGGGAGGACCACTTTATGGGAGATTGCCAAGGCAGTACTTAGAGAATGTATTGCCCTGAAAGCCTTCATCAGTACAAAAACGCAACAATGAATTAAATCCCTGCCTAGAGAACTTCGGGAGGGAACAAATAACAAATCAAACAAGTTTAGGAAAGGGGAAATAAAATTTGGAGCAAGGAAACAAAAGACAGAGAAAGCAAAGTTTCACTTAAACCTTAAAAAACAATCAGGGGTGAGGAGAGGGGTACTGCAGTGTTCTCTCTCTTGCTTAACTTAAGAGTATATCTTTCCAAAGAAAGCTCAGATTAATTCTGGTTGAAGACAGGAACCACACAAGGTTGCCCCGGTTAAAATTCTACTTTACAACAGTTCTAATAATGGAAGAAGAAAAGTAAAAAGTAGAAATATAGGAGTAGTAAAAATAAAAATGCCACCTTTGCAAATGATATATTTGTACATCCATGAAAATCAAATCCCCAAGTATGAGAGGTAGTGAATGAGCTTTGCAAAGGTATAGGATAGAATTTACTTGTGAGCTGTAAGAATTTGCCATCAACTATAAAACAATTGCAGCTGCTTTCTCCTCACTGACTCAGAGACATGTAAAAAGTCCAGCAGTTCCACTGCACTAAGGTCTCTGTGGTATCAGAACATGAAAAAAATCTGGAAGAATTGATTGAATTTCTGCATCCTAGAGCCACCCAGCCAGAAAGAGGAGAGTCTAATTACCACAGTGACAATAATATTAAACACCTAGGTATTAAGGAAGGCAAGAAATGACATTTACAGAGAACTTACTGAGTGCCAGACACTACCAGGTGCTTTAGTTCTTTTAAAAACCTTGTGAGGTGGTTTGTTATTAGCTGCTTTTTACAGCTGTGAAATTAGAGGGTCAGGTTTAAAGGCCTTTTTTAAAAGTTATATATCAGTAAGTGGGAGAGTTGGGATTCAAATCCAGGTTCGCCTCATGCCAAACAGTATGCTTTTTCCATTCTATCACACTGTCTTCCCATTAATTCAGAATCCGTGTTTATTAAACAACTATAATACATGACTGAGAAAAAGAAAAACAGGTAAATAGAAAAATAGACCATGCTCCTAACTAGTAAAACTAAGTAAAATAAAACACTTTCTAATTCAACATATAGGTTTCATATAAAGCCAATTTAAATCTTTATGGGGTAGTCTCAAAGTATCTCCCCCAAGATAGTAATTACTTACCAAGGGGAAAGAGTAACTTTACAATGGATGAGCCCACCAGTAACACCTTAATTATGTGATCAAGGTTAACAACATCAGTAAAGACACATTGGTATCATGTACCTCCTGATATAATGTCAACAGAAGGGCATTCTTGCCAAAAACCCATAATCCCAGTCTAATCATGAGAAACTACCAGATAAACCTAAATTGAGGGACATTCTACAAAATAGCTGACCAGAATTGATTCCAAAGGGTCATGAAGGGAACATTTTAGAGTTGTGGAAATGTGAACTATGTATCTTGATAGGGGATATGTATACATTTAACATAGGTGTATACATTTCTCAAGACTGATCAAACTGTACACTTAAAATTAGTTAACATTATTCTATCTAAATTAGATCAATAAAGTTTACTTTTAAATGTATTTAAACTTAATACCTGTAGGAAAAAAAAAATCCCCTTCCACTGTTCACAAGTTTCTTTGCTCCTCTGCCTCTTTCCAGAAAGTCTCCAATTCAGCAAGTCTTTCTGACTTCAGGCTCTCGGCCACCTTTAACTTGCAGCCCTCCCTCCTGCCCCTTCCACTTGTTTGTGGTGGCCCAGAGCAGGCCCTTGGGAGCTCCTTCTTTATGAGAACTTCCCTCCCAGATCCCGGCTACGTATCCAAGGGGAAAAGGTTTTCAGCTCACCCCCCTTCCTGTCATAAAAGTCTCCTTCTCAGAAAAAACTTCCTTCATCACCCTATCTGCCACACTTACTCTTTATTACATGACCCTGCTTTATTTTCATCACACTAACTGATACATCCTCTTTATCATAATTTACTTGCCTATTGACCGTCTCTTCCCTCTAGAATGGTAACTCCAGGAGCACAGGGACCTCCCTGTCTTGTTCACTACTGTATCCTCAGTGCCCAGCACTGTGCCTGGTACATGGTAGCCATTCAATAAATATTTATTGAATGAATAACTATCCACCTATTTCAGTGTTCCCTGACGGGGACAAATAACACTAAATGGGGAATCAGAAAATTTGTCTTTAACCATGGCCACTTAATATCACTTCATCACTTGATATAGTAGCCAAGTATGTTTCCTCACCTCAAAAATCAGGATGCTAATCAATATCTTTCAATATCTACCTCTCTGGAGGTGTTGTGCAAAGAGGCAACAAGCAAGGTGAAAATGTTTAAAAATATACCTAAATGTGCCCATTAAAGCTTCAATGCAAAATAATAATAATAAATCTCTAACATTTACTGAGCTTTTACTATATGCCAGACATTCATCTAAGTGCTTTCCACTATTTTGCCCTTTAATCCTCCCAACAACTCTATGAGGTAGGTACTCCTATTGTCCCACTTTGCAGATGAAGCAACTGAGGCCCAGAGAAGCTGAGGAACTTGCACAGTTAGAAGTGGTAGAGTTGGTATTCAAACCCAGATAATCCTGGCTCCAAAGCTCCCACTCTGTACTGCTTCATAGAATACCGGGGCCTTGTCCATAAAGTCACTTGTCAGGATAAGTCCTGGTGTAGTGCAGAATGGAGTAGACACATCTAGGAGGCGACAGGAACCTCTGGAGTGGGATGGATGGTTGGCTGGAAGGAATCCAGGCTGGTGGAAAAGCAGAGATTTCCAAAGGGTACTGCAGGCGTAGGCCAGGGCCCAGAAGAAGGCCAAAAGCTACCCCCAAAGCAGCAGTCATCTCAACAAACAAGCAGACACAGCTCCTGGGACTCATGGAACAGGGAGTATCCCCGAGTTCAAGTAGAGGTGATGCTCAGAATGCATCCTCAGGGGACAAACTGGTAATTCACATTTGCTCACAGTCCCCAGGGCCACGACTGATGGAGGGTGGGTCCTGGGGGTTAGGGGGGAGGGGAACCAGCGTGAAAAAAAACCTCCAGACAAGCTGGCAGGCATGTGCCCTGGGGGGAATAAGGGTGGTCCCTGATGGTGTCCATTCAGTGTTCCCCAGAGCCAGGCTGCACGAGGCAGAGGGGAGGGAGGCATTATGGAACACTTGGGGTGCTTAGGGCCTTTGTCAATGAGTATGAAAGCTATTTCAATATTTTAACAGCCAGTAGGGTTGTACTGGTGCCTAAAGTCTGAATGCCAGCCCTAGGTTGGAAATTCTTTACTTTCTCCTATCTTTCTCAAGCCTCAGGGCCTGGCTGAAAACTGAATTTGAGGTGTCATCTGAGGTGAATCCAGCTGAGGAAAGGGTGGAAGGGAGGGAACCCACAAGTTGCTCCTTCTGGCTCACACAGCTCCATCCTCACTTTGATCACGCTGTATTATAACGTCCTGTTTACATGTCTGCCTTTCCTCTAGACTGGAAGTAGCATGTAATAAATGGATGCGACGTATCTGTGGAATCTAAAACAAAAAAATGGTTCTGATGAACCTAGGGGCAGGACAGGAATAAAGACGCAGATGTAGAGAATGGACTTAAGGACACGGGGAGGGGGAAGTGTAAGCTGGGACGAAGTGAGAGAGTGGCATGGACATATATACACTACCAAATGCAAAATAGATAGCTAGTGGGAAGCAGCCTCATAGCACAGGGAGATCAGCTAGGTGTTTTGTGACCACCTAGAGGGGTGGGATAGGGAGGGTGGGAGGGAGGCGCAAGAGGGAGGAGATATGGGGATATATGAATACATATAGCTGATTCACTTTGTTATACAGCAGAAATTAACACACCATTGTAAAGCAATTATACTCCAATAAAGATGTTAAATAAATAAATAAGTATTTATTTATTTATTTATTTGGATGGATGGATGGATGGATGGATGGATGGATGCGAAAGGCCTCCCACCTACTGGGCAGCCAGCCAACCGATGTTTGTTGAGCAACAGCTAACGTGGATTGTGTGCTGATTCTGTGCCATGTCTCTCATCTGATCCTCACAGCACCCCTCTTGGTAGCCCCACTTTGCAACTGAAAAAAATGAAAGCAAAAAAGGTCAGAAATTTGCCCACAACTGGGATTAAGCCCAAGCAGCCTGATTCTGGAGTCTGTACTCTTAACTACTGTGCTTGATTTAAGTGGCTGGTGGGTGGCCATACGTGTGCAAAAGTTCAGAGATGAATAAAGCGTGGCTTGCTTAGGAAGTGGGGAGACATATGTAGCTGGAATGCAGAGTGTGTGAAGGGGAGGTGATGGGCGACAAAGCTAGAAAAGTCAGCTGGCATCCGATTGCAAAGGGCCTTGTATATCATGTTTAAAATTTTGGACTCACTTCTAAGGTCAATGAAAAACCATTTGAAAGGTTGGAAGCCCGGCAGTTTCAGGGTGAGATTTACGTTCTGGAATGTTCACTCGATCTGCTGTGAGACGGATAGATTGGAGGGAGTGCTGCTCAACTGTTATTTACTTCCTTTGTTTATTTCTGGTTTTTTCCTCCCTTTCATTTTTCATTTTTAAAATGCCAACCTCACTGGACTTTACTGACAGGTAAAAGGATTTATCCACATCAGGGCCAGCACATCTCTTGGAGGGCAGGTGGGGGAGGTAAAGGATGACTGTCAGGAAAACCCCAGCTGTGATGGAGCCAATTGGTAAAGGGGAGAGTGGTAGGTTTCCTCTTGCCTTCCCTATGGCTGCACTTTGTCTCACCGCCTGTATTTCACACTCTCACTCACCAGATGCTAAGAACAGTCGACTCCAGATTCCATGCTCCCCCCAACCCCCAAATGACAAATGGGTGTATTTTTTCTGACCCTGAAGGGGTTTCACACAACACCTCCCAGGAAATATAAATCCTTTTCCAGAACCCGGCAGGAGGCAGAAGCAAAGTCAAACAGCCTGACCTGCTAACCTTCCTCTTGGGGTTTGATAGCATCTGTCTCCCAGAAACCTTGCTTTTGAAAAAGAGGTTTCTCCTGTCTGAGATTTCAGGTGCCTGTCAGCCAGCCCTGTGGCACATACTGTCTGCTGGAGGGAAGAGGGGGCTTGCCAGGGAAATCTCCTCTGGCAACGAAGGGCCCACTTCTGAACTGATATAGCAACTTACTTCTCATCGTGATGCAGCTTCTAGACCAGGCACACCTAGAATGATTTGTCATATGTCTTTAACTGCCTTTGAGTATACTCTTGGGGTTTCCATCCTACTTCCCTGGCCCTTCCTTCTCAGTCCCTCATGGAATCCTCTTTCTCTGCCCATCTGATAAATGTTGGAGTACCCCCAGATTCACCCTCACCTCATCTTCTCACCACTCCCACTCCCTAGCTGCACCTGCTTTACAAAGGAAGGCCTAGCTGCAACATTGCCAAAGAGAACTAGTGCCGAGGTTTGGGTCCTGAAGGAAACCAAGAACCAGAGGAGGTAGAGCTGGGTCTGAGATGAAGTTCCACAGTGGTGCTTCTTTACTGGGGAGGGGGGTGGCCCAGAACTTTTAAAATGCAGATCCCTAGGTCCTGCCCAGGGAAGGTCTTCGTTCGTTAGTTTGAGGGAGCAACACAGGCATGTGTATTTTGAAAAATCTTCAAGAGACGGTCTATCACTCCTTTTTATTTTGAAAATAATTAAAACCTACAGAAAGTTATAAGATTAGCACAATGAGTACCCATATACCCTTTATCCAGTTTCACCAACTATTAATATTTTGCAATCTTGCTTTATCTATCTATCTAGCACACAACTGACTAAAATGGTGAAACATGTGGGGATATATGTTTATGTATTTTTAAAAAATGGTGAAAGTATAATTATTATTCTATAACATAATAATTATTATTTTGCTGAACCATTTGAAAGTTAGCTGCAGACATCAGGATATTCAAGTACCTCAGTGTGTATCTCCTAGGATCAAGGACATTCTTCCACATATAATTCATACTCATTTTCCTTACATATCCCAATAATGACTTCTGTAGACATTCCCCTCCATCCCATCCAAAAGCCACTTATTGCATGGAGTTATCCTTTAGTCTCCTGTCATCTAGAACAGTTCCCCGGCCTTTTTGCTGGTCTTTTATGACACTGACATTTTTCTAGTCCAGGCCAATAGTTCTGAAGAATGTCTGAGAGATTCTGATCTACAGCCAAGGTAGAGAACAACTTAGAGAATACTTTAGTTTGGAGAGATCATAACCAGTCAATGAACTGAAGGGCAGGCCTAGGGCCAAAAATAGAGACTCAGGAACTGTGTGAAAACTGAAAGGAGGTCAGGAGGGAAGTGAAGAAGTGTGGTGGCTGGGCAGATTGGGTGGCTTAAAAGTAAAAGGTCACAGCAGCTATTCTTCCCAGGGTTACAAATACTGAAATACACCCAGCAGTGATTCACCTGGTGATTTCTTCAGTCCTCTCACCTGTCTCCTGTGCCCCAAGCCCTTATGATGATCTGTCATGTCATTTGTTGAACATATACTCTGTGTCAGGCACTGTTCTAAACACATTATATGTATTACCTCATTGAACCTTTACCACCACAATCTCTCTAGGAGGCAAGAACCGTGATTGTCCTTATTTTTTTAAATTTTTACAATGAAGTATAGTTGATTTACAATATTGTGTTAGTTTCAGGTGTACAGCAAAGTGATTCAGATATATAGAGATATATATATCTATCTATATAGATAGATAGATAGATATATCAGATCCTTTTTTCTCTGACCAGGGATTGAACCCAGGCCCTCTGCAGTGAAAGAGTGGAGTCCTAACCACTGAACCACCAGGGAATTCCCGCAGATCCTTTTCTGTTATAGGTTATTACAAGATATTGAATGTAGTTCCCCGTGCTGTACAGTAAAACTGTTGTTTATCTACTTTATATATAGTGGTGTGGATCTGTTAATCCCAAACTCCTAATTTATTAAATTAGGAGTGATTGTCCCTATTTAATGGATGAGGGAACTGAAGCCCAGAGGGGTGGTAACTTGTTCAGGGTCACACAGCTAGTAAGTAGGGTCCCAGAATTTGAATCCAGGCAGTCCTGTCTCTAGAGCCTTCACTTTTTTTTTTCATTTTATTTTTAAAACTATTATTCAATAAAATTGACTTTTTCTTCGTTTGATTTTCAGTTCTAGGATACAGAACAGTTCCATCATGCCCCAAAACCGCCCTGGCGCTATCCCTTTATAGTCACCCCTCACCCTCTCCTATGAAGAATGTTGTCATTTTTTGTTTTGTTCCTTCTGGAGGCTGTGTTGCCAATGTCAGGGTCTTTTAAATTGTGCACCGTTAAGCAGGTCTTTCCTATGCATTCGCCAACCAGTAGTCATTTGGGTCCTGACGAAGAACCGTTAGTTCAGTTTTCCATCTGCGTTATGCTAATTAGGAGCAGTTTCATGCATCCAGGGGTCAAGAGGAAACAGCTCTATCGGGCGGCTTTCCTGAGCTCCTCATACTGTGTTATCTTTCCAGTACTTCCTCGTTCCCCAGGCTTCCATGTTTGGTTCTCTGGGCTAGAAAGAACCCATGTCCAGGATTGCGCTGGGACTGGGAGGGGACAAGCGGGAGGGGACAAGGAAGGGGGTGACAGAGACAAAAAGAAAGCCCCGGGTTTGGGCCTCTCCCTCTTAGAGCTTCAGGCGCATTGAAGAGAGAGGAAGGGTCTTCTCCTTCAGAGTTTTTGGCTTCTGCCATTTCCCATACCCGGCCGTGGAACTACCTGGTGACCGGGGCGTGAGGGAACAGAAAAAAGAGGAGGGAGAAGAAAGCACCCGTGTATTTTCTGCACTCTATCTGGGGCTTAGGACTTCCCTTTGCTGCTCCTCCATCCAGAACTAGAGGCTGCCTCCTGGATCTCCTTTCGCACCACTCTGCTCACTTGCAGTTTTCAGAATGTGTTGAGTTTGTGGTGGGAGATGCTGGAGGAACAAAAGTGGTAAACTTACCACCAGTTCGGTGTTACTTTTATTTCTAGTGTTCTCTGATTTGTCTGCTGATATATGCCGAGTTCTTAAAGAGTTGCTCATGCTTTCTGTACAAGTTTTAGAGTCAAGTTCCGTAGTTGATAAAGAGAGGTGTGTGTTTGCTCGATCATATCCAGAATCAAAAATCAACCCTCACTTTTAAACCCCATGCCACACTGCCTCTCCACATAAATGTCCCATAGACACTATGAGCTCATCATGTGCCAACCGGATTTCATTACCCATTCATTCACCTAGTCTTACCTCTTCCAATGATCCCTATCTCAACCATCACACCATCATTTGCCCAGTTGTCCAAGCCTAAATCCCAGGCATTGTCTTTGACCCCTCCCCCTCTATACTGTCCACATCCAATCATTCATTGATCCTTGCTTCTCCCTCCTTATTTCCACGATCTTAAATTACTCAGGTCTTTATTCTTTACCACCTGGATTATTGCTACAGTCAGCTAATTGGTGTGACAGGCTGATATTTTTATTTTTTTATTCAACTTTCTACTTTGTATTGGCTATATACACAAAAACACACAAAATTATAAGCCCAATATATTATTATTTTTATGCATTTTTATGGGAAGTATAGTTAATTTACAATGTGTTCGTTTCGAGTGTACAGCAAAGTTATAAATATATATATATATATATTCTTTTTCAGGTTCTTTTCCATTATAGTTTATTACAAGATATTGACTATAGTTCCCTATGCTATATAGTAGGTCTTTATTGTTTAACTATTTTATATATAGTAGTGTGTATTCAAACTCCTGATTTATCTCTCCCCCTCCCTGCTATCCCCTTTGGTAACCATAAGTTTGTTTTCTATGCCTGTGAATCTATTTCTGTTTTGTAACTAAGTTCATTTGTATCATTTTTTTTAGATTCCACATATAAGTGATATCATATGACATTTGTCTTCTCTGTCTGACTTACTTCACTTAATATATGCTAATCTCTAGGTCCACCAATGTTGCTGCAAATGACATTATTTCATTCTTTTTTATGGCTGAGTAACATTCCATTGTATATATGTACCACATCTTTATCCATTCATCTGTTGATGGACATTTAGGTTGCTTCCATGTCTTAAGCCCAATATATTATTGATAAATTACCACAAGCTGAACTTACCCTGGTCAAGAAACAGAACATTACCAGCATCCAAAAGGCCCTCTTTCGTGCTTCTTCTCAAATACTACCCCTTCCCTTCTCCCTGTAGGTGACCGCTATACTGGCTCTCAACACCACAGCTAGGCTCTGCCATTTTAAAAACTTTATGTATAAATAGAATCATACTGTATGATTTTCTTGTGCCTAATTTCCTTAGCTCAACATTATGTTTGTGAGAATCAATCATGTTGTTGTGTGTTGTTTTATTCTCACTGCTGTATAATATTCCATTGTATGTTAAATCATACATTTTATGGTTGATGGATATTTGGGTTATTTCCAGTTTGGGCCTATTAAGAATAGTGCTGCTACGAATACTCTTATACATGTCTTTTGGTGGCCATAAGCACTCATTTGTACTTGATGTATACCTATAGATTATATTTCTGACATGCATATGTTCATCTTTAACAGATACTGCTAAATTATTTTCCAGAGAGGTTGTACCAATTTATACCTCCGCTAGTGGTGTACGAGAGTTCCTGTTGCTCTATAGTTGGATAATATTTTAGGAGATTAATATGCTTATATATATATTTTTTCACCCCATATATTCCTCCTTTTATTTCCTTCCATTAAGCAGGTTCTGGCCCTCTTGGTCACCAGGAGGTTTGTAGAAGGGCAGAAAACTGACATTTCCCACAGTACTGGCTGGCTTTTGTTCACAAGAGCCTTGAGCCCCAGAGGGAGGAAAAAATCTGCAGTAAAGAAAAAACATCTTGGAATAAATAGAAAGGGAAGAGGATTTTCCCAGATTAAAAAAGAGATTTTTCCAATATAAAGGAAGGAGAGAAAGAGCTCTGTGGATTCCAGAGTGGCAGAGCCTGGCCTGGCTTCTGGGCAGCGTATGGGGAAGGCCCTAGTGAGAAGTGGTGAGGTACGGAATCTAGGAAGTTGGGACCGGAAGCAAAAGTTTTTCACAAAAGCATCACAGTGCTGCCGGACCTGAAGGGCCCTGCACAGGGGTCAATGTGTATGTCAACATTTACCAGTGTGAGCAGACGGCTTGATGACTAGAGGGCCATACTGCCATGTGCTGGTGCATATAGACTTCCAGAACCTAGGCACAAAGCAGAGTCAGGGGTCCCGAGAATAACTTAGGCTGAGTTTCCCTCCGGACTTATGGGATTGGGAGCTCAAAATGGAATTAACTCTGATTTATAAAGAGCAGTGATACTTCTTATCCATTGGAGTTGTGGAATGAGGTTTGTACCTCCAACACTGGTCTGGTATTCCCCAGGGCTACTGCTAGCACATATAGCATCTTTGTGAAAGTTAGGAAACAGGCATTGCCTCTGGGCTAACCAGTTAAGGAAAGGCTCACTTTCCTCTGAGCTGGCAGTGTTGGGCCAGTACTTGGCATGATAAGTGGAATGTGGACTAGATTTCAGCCCCCTTTCATGCTTCTTGTACCATACAACCTGAGCAATTATACATAGCAATCCTGAGGAGTCCCCGTCGCGATCCACCCTTCCCATCATCACCAGAGTTCTTGCTCTGAAGCGCACGTCAGACCATGGCACTCCCTAGCTTGAAACCTTTCAGTGGCTCCCCATCACTTAGATCTGAACTGACAAATACACTAGCCACTAGTCACATGTGGCTCTTAAGCATTTGAAGTGTGGCTAGTTCAAATTGAGATGCACTATAAATGTAAAATACATGCCAGATTTCAATGATTCAGTACTAAAAAAGAATTTAAAATATGTCATTAATAATTGTTTATATTGATTACATGTTGAAATGATATTTTTATATATTTGCTTAAATAAAATATAATATTAAAGTTGATATTGTCTGTTGCTTTTTTCTTTTTTTAATGTGGTTAACAGACAATTTAAAACTGCATATGTGGCTCACATTATTTTTTTTCCTTCTAGTTTTATTGAGATATATTGGCATACAGCACTGTATAAGTTTAAGGTGACAGCATAGTGATTTGACTTACATACAGCATGAAATGATTACCACGATAAGTTTAGTGAACGCCCATCATCTCATATAGATGCAAAATAAAAGAAAAAGAAAAAATTTTCCCTTGTGGTGAGAACTCTTAGGATTTACTCTCTTAACATACAGCAGTGTGAATTATCTTTACCATGTTGTACATTACATCCCTAGTACTTACTCATCTTATAACTGAAAGTTCGTACATTTGACCACCTTCATCCAATTCCCCCTACCCCCACCTCCCTCCTCTGGTAACCACAAATCTGATCTCTTTTTCTCTGAGTTTGTTTGCTTGTTTGTTTTTGAAATATAATTGACCTACAACACTGTGTTAGTTCCTGGTACACAACATAGTGATTTGGTATTTCTATACATTTGAAAATGATCACCACTCACATTATATTTTTAATAGACAGTACTGGTCTAGGTAAAGTCCAGACTCCTGACTTTGACACAAAAGCACATCATATTCTTGTCTTTGCTTCTTCTATAGCCTTATATACCCTCCAGTCTTCCTCCTTTCTCCCCACCCCTCCAACACATGCATACACACACTCATTCGTCTGGCTTACAGCCACTTTAAATCCGTTTTCATTCCTTTTCCTACCTTTTGCTTTTGCACAAGCTTTTTCCTTTTCCTCAGATGCACTTGTCTCCCCTGGGTCTTAGGTTCCTCGTGTCTCAAATTTTAAAAGAGCAATAGATAATCTCTAGCATTCCTTCCAGGCCAGTGGTTCTGTAACTTGGCCTCAAAGTAGTACACAGTGGTATAGATCATTCACTAGTCATTGACATTTGCATTCAATGTAAGAAATAATAATATATACTGTGCACTAGTGGCCCACTGTGTTCCAGGCTCAGTTCCAATTGCTTTCCATACCACTTAACCTCATTAGCAATCCTATGAGATGAGTACCATCATTATTCCTGTTTTACACATGGGGAAAACCAGGTTCAGAGAAGTTAAGAGATTTGCCAAGGATACTGGAGACTTCAGAGTTTCTGCTCTTAACATCTATACTGTGTTCGAGAAGCTGGGAATCGATAGCAATTTCAGTTGAAGGAATCCACACAGTGAAAGAATGGATCAGGAAAAGATGACAAGCTGCCCAGATCTCTCATCCTGTTCTTGCTCTTTCAGCATTCAGCTGCCTCGTCCTTCTCTGACACTGGAAGACTGGTGTCTCTACCTCTGTCACTGTCTGACTTTCCTTCCAGGTTTATATTCCCATAGAACCTCAATCATGAAGGCCCAGCCTACAGCTCAGGATGGCTGCCCATGGACACCATTGGACGCTTCCTCTCTGCCCTTGCTCAGCTGTCCCAGGAGTCCAAACGGTCTGGTCAGAAGGGGATTCTCAATATTTTTCAGGGCCCTCTCTTCAGGTTCAGGGATTTCCCCGAATTCTCTGGAATTAGGTTGCCTCATCAGCAAGAAATGCATTTATCGAATAATCCCACGAAGTCATAGGTAAACACAGAGGAAATGTGCAAATAAAAGAGCAGAAGCACATTCATCTAATTGGGTCTCTCTTCAACACACGCTCACACTCTTCTCACCCACACACACTTTTTAAAAAAAAATCATTCTAAAAACAACCTAACAGCAACATTAAAGAGGAGTTGTGGGAGAAATCATCTGAAGTGATTTAATAGAAAAGCTGTAGAATGTGTCAGACCTGGGTTCTGCTCCTGGCTTTGCTATGTGACCTTCAGCAAGATAACCTCTGTCTGAGTCTTCTGATAAACTGTTGAGCCCCCTCCATCCCTTCAATCCCCCACCATGTATCCAACCATCTAGCCCTCTTGCTTTGGATTCTTCCACAAAACACAGGCATTCAGCTTGCTTTTCTCTCCTTCAGGAGCTGTCAGCCTTTGCCCTTTGTCTTGAGGTTCAGCTTTCGCAGGATTGACTGAGATGTGGAATCCAGGCCTGCAGTCCCCCCTTCTTTGCTGCCCCCCAGAGACAAGGGGCCATGGCCTGGCACCCGGGAAGCTTTTACTAATCTGATACTCATGATTTTCATTCAAAGGTTTTGCTGTCAGCCCCTTCAGGGAAACAGAGAGGGGTTAACAAAAAATCACTAAAACTGGAATATTGACAAAATTTCCAGAATCTTAGAAAGTACTCCGGGTCCCTGTCCCTGTTGTTTTGTCCCTAGGTCTCTTGCTAGATGCTTCCTTGAAGCCCCAGAAGCCTTCTGTTCAGTTTTATCTCTCAGGATAGAGCTCAGCGATCCTCTCATTTGTCGCTGACTAGCTGTGTGATATTGAGCAGGTCATTTACCCTGCGCCTCAGGGGATGTACTATCTCCTACTAATATTTCCTCTTATGCTTTCTTCTTCTTTTTAATCTTCCTCTCTCTCATTGCTCCCCTCACCTGGAGCACTCTCCCCAACTCCCACCCAGGCTCTGTACTGGTGGCAGCTTAATCTTTAGGTCTCAGCTGAGGTAATGCCTGCTGAGAGAGGCCTTCTCTGTATACCAAATCTAAAGCAGGCCCTCTGCTCATTACTTTCTCTTGATATTTCTTCTTCCTGTTAGCTATCACAATTTGAAATTATGTATTTACTTTTCTGCTTATTTATTATCTGTCTCATCCCTAGACTGGGAGCCTTAGGAAGGCTGGCACCGTGTGCCTTGTTCCCTGTCTGGGTACCTATATAGAGATGGTAGTTATTCACGCAAAACTACTGTGGCTGAACTCTGGGAGGGCACTTTCATTTTGTATTGCCTGTGCTCTCTCTGGTTCTCACAAGCAATCCAGTTGCATCAAGGCTTTTATTTTTAAAAAATTAGAGGCGGAGAACAGAATCTACTGAAGACGCGGAGAGACTAAGGGAAGGGTCATATTTTCCTATCTCTCCCCTGCTTCTCTCCCAAGCCCTGTCCTCTGTTTTCCCCACACTCCAAATTCCTCTCTGTCTCCTATCAGAATTGCCCTCTCTCCTCCACCTTTGCCTCAGTTTGATGCCCTCAGGAGACTTTCTTTTTCTGCAGGTAATTAAATTATGTACAAAAGGACATTACTGAGAAGGTTAAACAAAGCCTCCTTTGTTGCTTCCCCCGCCCCCCATCCCATTTTTCCCAACACCCACCAGAAGCTAATGGTATTATGAATTTAATGTGTAAAGTTTTGATTCAAGATTGTGGCCTTCCTGAGGACAATGACCACTCTTTCATCCTCCAGATCCTCTGCCCCAAGCAGTAAGTATTTGAGGAATGAAAGGAGGAGTGGACTTTCTGTTCTGTCTTGAACACTAATTATTGACTGACTTCCCAAGGAGGGGGAAGCTGTCCTGTGAGGGACACAAGGGCAGTGCCTACCCTTCAGGTACTTATGATCTGAATGAGGAGAGAAAAGAATGCATAAGATAGCATATTCTCCAGGTCAAATGAAGGAACCAACTAGCATTGTTGGAGTTCAGAGAAAAGACTACCCTGAGGCCTCAGAGCTAAGGTAGGATTTAAGTTGGGTGTTAAAGAAAGAAGATCTTAATTAATCAGAGAGTGAGTGGGGAGAACATTAGGAGAAGAAAGCAACCCAAGTGAATCTGTGGGGTAAGGAATATAAATACCTCCCTGGGCACACCAGTGTCTAGTAGGTTTCTTCCTGACATATCATCATCTACCATTAGCTGCCAGTCTGCAGCTGAAGTCCCCAAGGCAGCCTGTTATTCTAAAGCAGCTTCTCTGGTCACCTTTTGGGGATTTGTGAATGCCATTTTACAGGTTACTAGTTTCATAAATAGCCCTAAATTATATTCTGGATATGTTATATGAATCCAATGGGTGTGCACTGAGGTATAAGATGGGCTGCTGCACTGGTAGGGCCTATACAGAAGTTTTCGTAAGTACTACTTTATATCTTATTTAACAAACATTTATATAGCATTTACTAGTGCTAGGCATTGTGCTAAGCACTTTAAAATATTAACTCATTAACAGATACCAACCTCATATTGACCTATGAGGTAAGTGCTATTATTATCCTCATTTCAGAGATGAGTAAACTGAGGCACAGAGAGGTTAAGTCACTTACTCATGGTCACACAGCTGATAAGCAGCAGAGCTGGGGTTCAATCCTTTTTTTTTTGGTTTTTATAACAGCTTTTTTGGGATATAACTCATGTGACATACAATTCACCCCTTTCCAGTGAATAATTCAGTGGTTTTCAGTTCATTCACCAGGTTGTGCAACCACCGCCTAACTTCTTCACCACCTCAAAAAGAGACCCTGTCCCCGTTAGCAATCACTCCCCATTCCCCCACCCCAGCCCCTGGTAACTGCTGATCTCTTTCTACCTCTTCTGGACATTTCACATAAATGGAACCACCCACTATTGTGGACTTTTGTGTCTGGCTTCTTTCACTCAGCATAAAGTTGTTTTGTTTTTTAATTGAAGTACAGTTGATTTGCAATGTTTCAGGTGTACAGCAAGGTGATTCGGTTATATATATATGTATTCTTTTTTCAGATTCTTTTCCATTATAGGTTATTACAAGATACTGAATATAGTTCCCTGACAGTAGGGCCTTGTTGTTAGCATAAAGTTTTTAAGGTTCATCCATATTGTAGCTTGTGCCATACAACTTCATTCCTTTTTATGGCTGAACAACAGTCCATTGTACATAGGGACTACATTTTGTTTCTCTAGTCATCATGGACATTAGATTTTTTTTTCATAATCCTTGATTTGTCTATTTTTCTATACTAATCCACCTGTCTGTCCAATAGAACTTTCCAATGATGGAACGTTCTAGATCTGCACTGTCTAATGTGGGAGCCACCAGCTACATGTGGCTATTGAGCACTTGAGATGTGGCTAGTGTGGCTGAAAAGCGCCTTATTTAATTATACTTGAGTTTAATTACTTCAAATGTAAATCGCTCCTGTGGGACGGACCACAGTCTATAGCTGCAGAGGAGCTATGATAGGTTGATCAGAATCAGAGGCTCGATTCACGAGTCACTCTGAGACTGTGTGGCCAAGAAAGGACACTCCAAGCAACCTGAAAAATAACCACCCCCCCCCCCAGCTCTAGGAGATCTGCTCCCTGCACGGTCACGATGAAATACTGCACAGGGGTCTCGGCCCCTGGTCCAGCCAATCACAAAAGGGATCCAAATTCTGGAAGAAGTCACACATTGGCCCTAACCAGAAGGCTGAAGCTACCTATCATGATGTTGCAATTGCTACAGACCCGAGTGGCTGAGGAGGAAGGGAAACAGAGGTAAAAAACTGCTGGATTACTTATGCCTGACTCCCGGCCAGGCCCAGGAACAGGGGTGAGGAAGTAGGAGGGCGTTCCCTTGTGTGATGAGTAATTTACATCCACTCCCCCAACAGCAGCTGCCTGGGCTCCCACAGCACAGCAAGGGCTCCTTGGCCTGAGAACAAGGTTGGTGGAGCTGGGACTTCTTGTTCCTCAGAGACAAAGCGAACCCAGAACTGACCAAAGTGAGGCACAGATGTGCACCTGAGGCCGGCACAGGGGACAGTCACGGCTCAGAGAAGACAGAACAAGCCCCTCGGTATGAAGTGCCCAGGGAGCCTGGCAGCTCTTCAAGGGGATACCCATCTGCAATCTAAGATCCAAAGGTTTTTACGCAAGTTGGCACTCAAGTTCATTTGGAGGCAAACCTGACCCACACCAGCGTGTGTGACTGTTACCGCTCTGACGCTAAAAGTCACTGAACGCAGGCTCTGCCTCAGCCCTTGTCAACACCACATACCTAAAACCCACAGTTCTGAGTTCTGTAATGCACCCAGCCCCAAGGTTTTCAGGAAAGGGACTAGGCCAGTATCGGGTCCTCCCAGCTACATTCAAAGCTCTCCAAAAAGGGTTTATGTGTTTTCCTCAGGATAGCTCCTCCAGATACCAAGAAGGACTGCTGTTTCAGTGGAAGGATTCGGGAAGGGGGTGTACTCCTAGTGTATCCTTGGCCTTCAGGGACTGCTGCAGGCAGACACCGCAGAGAAGAACACAGGTGGAGTGCCTGCGTACCAACCCTGGAAGATGCACCTGCGTGCCTCCCACAGGCCGGAGGAGGCATGGGAAGGCAATTCTTGGAACTCATAGGGTAGTGCTTCCAGGAACGTCCACCAACGCTAGGTTTACATGCAGGGTGGCTTTCTTTTCAGGATGATATGAATGATAAGCCTTGTGTTCTAAGTCAGGCCCCAGACGCTCAATCTTCCTGAACTCCCGTAAGGTGTACAGGATAAAAAGGATTTCACCTAAACGGTATCAGTCACTAGAAACAGTTCTTCATTCAACAAAAATATAAGGTGTGTACACTGTGCGCCAGGTACCAGGGCAGTCCTAGGACACGGTGAGTCCTAGACCCTGCACTCACAGGGAGAGACAGATGGCAGAGGCCAGGAGCCATCATGGATGCAGTGAGAGCAGCAGACGTACAGGCAGTGCCGGCCCGGGGCCTGTGGCTGCAGGGTTTCCTCCCTGAGCCAGGACAGGGTGTGGAGGGGCAGCATGGAGCCTGGCTGTGGGTTACTGGCTAGCAGTCCTCTCTCTCCGGAGCTTTACTCTGCTCACCTGTCTTTTCCTTGATCTCACAGAGCACACTGAAGAGAGCAGGCTTCATCCCATGGCAATTCAGAGCATGCTTTCTGGCCCGCGCCTCCTCCAGGCTCCGGTCGGTGATGGCCATGATCTGCTGCAGGACGTCGCCCGTATCGGGGCGCGGCGGCGTCCCGGGCGCGGCGGCGCGGGGCGGGGCGGCGCGGGGGGCGGGGCGCGGCGGGCGCTTAACCAGGAGCCGCCGAGCCTGGAGAGCTCGAGCGGACGTCATAGCCAACTGCCGCCATCTGTGCGGCGCGGGCGCGCCCTCAATCAATTCTTAACCATTATGCTCTAGTGCCTCTCTCTACAAAAATCCTGGATGGATGGTTGAATTAAGATCCTTTAAATCTTGTTAAAGGAATCTTGAGACTATTCCTTTTGTTTCTTTTTAATAAACTTTATTTTAGAATAATTTTAGATTTACACAGAAGCTGCAAAGATAGTACCGAAAATTCACCCTGTTTCCCCTTATATTAGCATGTTACATAACTGTGGCCCTTGTGTCAAAATTAAGAAACCAACATTGTTACATTACTGTAAACTAAACTACAGAATTTATTTGTATTATACCAGTTTTCCCACTTATGTTCTTTTCTGTTCCAGGCTTCAATCCAGGCTACCATTTTGTATTTAGTTATCATGTCCCCTTAGTCCCCTCTGGTCTGTCAGTTTGTCATTCTCCTTGGTTCTCATGACCTTGACAGTTTTGAAGAGTACTGGACAGGTATTTTTGTAGGATGTCCCTCAATTTGGGTTTGCCTGATGTTTTCCTTATAACTAGACTGGGGGTGACTGGTTTGGGGGAAGAACACCACTGATGTGAAGTGCCCTTCTCATCTCATGGTATCAGGGAGGGCATGACATCCTCATGACATCACTGGTGGTGTGAACTTTCATCACCTTTCTAAGTCAGTGTCTACCAGATTTCTCCATCAGAAAGTTACTACGTTTCCATTTCTATACACATCTCTATTCTGTACACATACTGGTTAGAAGTGAGTTATTAAGTCCAGCGCATACTCAAGGGGGAGGGTGTTAAGCTCCACCACCTAGAGGAAGGGAATACATATATTATTTGGAATCATTCTGTATGAAAGATTTTTTCCCTTCTCCTCTATTTACTTGTTTGTTCAATCATTTATTTTTATCAGTATGGACTCGTGTGTTTCATACTTTGGGTTATTATTTGGATTATTATTGACTATTTTAAAAATATATATCCTTCCTGTACCTTTAAAAGGTTATTGGCTTGGAAATCCAGAATTCCTTATTGTGGATTTGTTTGAAGTAGGGACTATCTGAATTAAGTTTGAGGGAGTGTATGTGTGCATGCAGATGAGGAAATTGAAATTAAGTGATGTTATGTAAATTGACCATGCTTATATAGTATGTGATGGAATCTCATACAGGAATGGTGTCTACAGAATCCTAATAGTAGGTCTCCATCCTCTGCTTAAGCACCTCTTGTGACATGAAGCTCATTACCTCATAAGACAGCTCTTTTGATGTTGAGTCTGCTCTACTCCTAGTGGGATTGCAGTCATCCAGGTAGTGAGATTGCAAGAGAGGAACGGAAATGGTGGCCATGGAAAGAGCAGAATATGATAGAGCAGTTGGTAAGAAAAAGGATTTGATTAGAGGAAGTGGTGACTGAGTCTAGGCTGAAGCAGCTAAAAACTGATGTGTCTCGGGACTTCCCTGGTGGCACAGTGGTTAAGAATCCGCCTGCCAATGCAGGGGACACGGGTTTGATCCCTGGGCCAGGAGGATCCCACATGCTGCGGAGCAACTAAGCCTGTGCACCACAGCTACTGAGCCTGCGCTCTAGAGCCTGTGAGCCACAACTACTGAGCCTGCATGCCACAACTACTGAAGCCTGTGCGCCTAGAGCCCGTGCTGTGCAACAAGAGAAGCCACCTCAATGAGAAGCCCACGCACTGCAACGAGAGTAGACCCCACTTGCTGCAACTAGAGAAAGCCTGCATGCAGCAACGAAGACCCAATGCAGCCAAAAATTAATTAATTAATTAATTAATTAATTTTAAAAAATACTGATGTGTCTCCCTGGATTTCAGGGAAGTATTGGGTTGGCAAAAAAGTTCATTCTGGTTTTTCCATAATATCTTACTTTTTGGCCAACCAATAGTTGTCTACCAGGCTGACAAAATATATACAGAGAGAACTTGTAGTGACTACCCCCCCACACCCCATGCCCATCTAGACCCTATTCTTCTCCCCCAGTGGACAACCTTCAGTTATTGTATTACTCCTTTGCCCATCCCCAATACATCCATTCTTAGATATAAACTATATTCGTTAATTCAACAAATATTTCTTGAGCACCTACTATATATGCCACAGGAACTATTCTAGGTACCACAGATGAGTTGGAAGGGTAGTGTGTGCGTGCATGTGTGTAGGAGGTGAAGCAAGCCCTTCTATCACTCTCTTTTATTTGGATTAAATTATTTCTCATTCCTTTTATCCCTGATATGTTTTTTAAAAATCTTTGAGATGTAATTCACATGTCACATATCATACAATTCACCCATTTAAAGTGTATGTACAGGCAACTCAAGATGGCAGACGAGAGTGATACAGCAGTGAAGCCCTGGGCACCTCCAATGCATTCTGGAAATGCAGCCGGAAATGCAATGGAAATGGCCATGAGCACTGCAGCGATTGCAAGAACAAGGAGGACAACAGCTACAACCGAGGTGATTTGAGTCCAGCCAATGACACTGGAGCCAAAAAGAAGAAAAAGAAACAAAAAAAGAAGAAAGAAAAAGGCCGTGAGACAGATTCAGCCCAGGATCAGCCTGTTAGGATGAACTCTTTGCCAGCAGAGAGGATCCAGGAAATACAGAAGGCCACTGAACTTTTTTTCGGTGGCTCAAGGGACCTGCAAAAACCATGGACGAGGCTAGCAAGTGAAGCTACCAGTTCTGGGACATGCAGCCCATCCCCAAACTGGGAGAAGTTGTGAACATGCATGGTCCTGTGGAGCCTGACAAAGACAATATCCGCCAGGAGCCCTACACCCTGCCCCAGGGCTTCACCTGGGACGCCTTGGACCAGGCGGACCGTGGTGTGCTGAAAGAACTATACATCCTCCTGAACGAGAATTATGTGGAAGATGATGACAACGTGTTCCGATTATTCCCCAGAATTTCTTCTGTGGGCTCTCCGGCCGCCTGGCTGGCTCCCCCAGTGGCACTGTGGGGTTTTAGTGGTCTCAGGTCAGAAACTGCTTGGATTCATCATCGCCATCCCAGCAAACATCCATATCTATGACACAGAGAAGAAGATGGTAGAGATCAACTTCCTGTGTGTCCATAAGAAGCTGCACTCCAAGAGGGTGGCTCCAGTCCTGATCTGTGAGATAACCCAGAGGGTTCACCTGGAGGGCATCTTCCAAGCTGTTTACACTGCTGGGTTGGTATTACCAAAGCCTGTTGGCACCTGCAGGTACTAGCATCGGTCCCTAAACCCACGGAAGCTGATTGAAGTGAAGTTCTCCCACTTGAGCAGAAATATGACCATGCAACGCACCATGAAGTTCTACCAACTGCCAGAGATTCCCAAGACAGCTGGGCCGCAACCAATGGGAAAAAAGGACATTCCAATAGTGCACCAGCTCCTCACCTGGTACCTGAAGCAGTTTCACCTCATGCCAGTCAGGAGCCAGGAGGAGGTGAACATTGGTTCTACCCCCAGGAGAATATCACCGACACTTTTGTGGTGGAAAAGGCAAACGGTGAAGTGACAGATGTGCTGAGCTTTTATACACTTCTGTCTCCCATCATAAACCACCCAACCCACAAGAGTCTAAAGGCTGCTTATTCTTTCTACAATATTCATACCCAGACCCCTCTTCTAGACCTCATGAGCAATGCCCTCGTTCTCACCGAAATGAAAGGGTTTGACGTGTTCAATGCAGTGGATCTCATGGAAGACAAAACCTTCCTGAAGAAGCTCAAGTTCAGCATAGGGGACAGCAACCTACAGTATTATCTTAACAATTGGAAGTGCCCAGCATGGGGGCAGAGAAGGTTGGGCTGGTGTTACAGTAACCAGTTGCCAGTGAGATTCTGGATAAAGCCACTGAGAATTCAAACCAGGAAATGGAGCCCCACCACTTGTTGGTCCAATTTTCACAAACGTGAGAATCTCTGGCAAGGGGAGCAGAACTGAACTGGCTTTACAAACCGCCACTGAATTTGACGATTGTTTTGCAGTGGCATAGGCTGTGTGATGTCACCTCTGGCCGTGTCTCTGGTCTCCCTGTTTTCCAATTAATCACATCATTATGCAGCCATGATCAAGGGAATGTAACTGCTGAAAACTAGCTCGTGATTGGCATATTATGCAGTTAATGGGTGAATAATAAAAGTATATATATATATATATATATATATAAAGTGTATGTATAGTTCAATGGTTTTTAGCATATTCACAGATATGTGTAAACATCACAGTTAATTTTAGAACATTTTCATCACATCAAGAAGAAACCATTTAGCTATCACCCCTCTATTTCCTCAGTCCCTCCTCCCAGCCCTAAGCATCTACTAATCTACTTTCTGTCTCTATATGTTTCCCTTTTCTGAACTTTCATATGAGTGGAATCATATAGTATATAGTCTTTTGTGACTGGCTTCCTTTACTTAGCGTAAGGTTTTCAAGATTCATCCATGTTGTAGCATATGTATCAGTACTTCATTCCTTTTTATAGCTGAATAATATTCCATTGTATGGATGCCATATTTTGTTTATCCATTTGTCTGTTGATGGACATTTGGGTTGTTTCCACCTTTTGGTTATCATGAATAATGCTGTTGTAAATATTGACATACAAGTTTCTGTGTGGGCATATGTTTTCATTTCTTTTGGGTAGATACCTAGAAGTGGGATTGCTGGCTCATATGGTAACTCTATGTTTAATCATTTAAGGAACCACCAGACTATTTTTCAAAGTGGCTGCACCGTTTTATATGTTCCCGCCAGCAGTGTATGAGGGTTTCTACTTCTCCACATCCTCCACGTCAACACTTGTTATCTGACTTTTTGTTCTAGTCATCCTAGTAGATGTGAAATAATATCTCATTGTGATTTTGATTTGCAGCATTTCCTTGATGACTAATGATGTCTGAGCATCTTTTAATTTCCTTTTTGGCCATTCATATATCTCATTTAGAGAATTGTATATTCAAATTCTTTGCCCATGTTTTAATTGGGTTAGTTATCTTTTTATTATTGAGTTGTAAGGGTTCTTTATATACTCTAGACACAAATCCCTTATTCTTTTTCGCATCACTTGGCTGAGATCCATATCTGGTAGGAAAGTGCCCAAGGCAGACCTTGTAGTCAAGATGATGGTGTAATAAGGCAGGAAAGAGCCTCAAACAGAAAAAGCTGTACATGTGGAGAAAGGGCCCAGCCTGCTTCTGGATTTTCTAGAAGTCTGGCAGCCCGTGGAGGGGATCCTAGGCCAAGGGGAGCTGGCTACATCTAGCTAGCAGGCTAGCAATGCTATTCCAGGTAGTTGTTAAAAATTATTTGACGGGCTTCCCTGGTGGCGCAGTGGTTGAGAGTCTGCCTGCCAATGCAGGGGACACGGGTTCGAGCCCTGGTCTGGGAGGATCCCACATGCCGCGGAGCAACTGGGCCCGTGAGCCACAACTACTGAGCCTGCGCGTCTGGAGCCTGTGCTCCCCAACAAGAGAGGCCGCGATGGTGAGAGGCCCGCGCACCGCAATGAAGAGTGGCCCTCCGCTTGCCACAACTAGAGAAAGCCCTCGCACAGAAACGAAGACCCAGCACAGCCATAAATAAATAAATAAATAAAAATAAAATGACTAATACTCTTTAAAAAAAAAAATTATTTGACCATACACAAACTTCACTAAATGATGCCCTTTCTGAGGAAAGCCTCACTCTGTGCTTGGTAATTTCAGCTCCTTGTCTTGGAACAATCATGCCAGTGTTCATAAAAAAATTATTCATGACACTTGTTAAAGACAGCAAGGCAGACTTTATTTCGGGGAGTACTACAATGGGGTTTACTATGGGGAAAGAGATGGGGCTTAACTTGGAATACAACAAGGAAGGGTAAGGATTTGTAATCAAGACACAGGTTTAGGGCGGGTATATCAGTGTATGAAAGACTACTAAGAGGAAGCAACAGGCGTAAGGGGGGATTCTGGCTAAACTGACCTAACAGGATTCTAACTGAAGGCAGTCAGGGTGATCAGACATCACCTGGGGGATGGTAAAGGATGAGGAATTCGATCAAATATTGAGGGTGATCAGATGGGGGGGCATTCTGGTTAAAGAGACTTAGGATTCTTGCTAAAATTGGACAATGCAGAGAGGAACACAGAAGCTCAAAAGTCAGGGCCTAGTTGAGAAGATAGTTGGAGCCTGACTAAAGTTTGGTCAAGGAGAGACTCTTTGACACTAGTCCCCCACCCCAACTCCCATACATTTTCCCTGTCTGCTTCCCTATGAGTAGACAGTCAAACGAGACAAACACTCCTCAAGGCTATTGTGTGGTCTGATGGCTGCTAGGCAACCCCCAGGGCCCCTTTCAAACTGTAGCCTGCCCCACCTTACGGCGGCTGGCTGCTAGCAGCATTATGGGTCCCACAGCAAAGACTCATCTGCCTGCAGGCTGCACTGCCAAGGGCCAGGAAGAGGCAGCTCAGGCCTGGTGGGGGAGGGGGGCAAAGTCGTGTAAGTCCTTAGGATTCACCAGAGCAACCAAAGCCCATTTGGTGCTGCAGGATGTCTCCACCACTCACCTCTTTGTCTCTTTTGCCATGCCCATTTCCCAGGTGAGGGAAGCTGGGAGCCCTAGAGGGTGGACCACTGGCACCCCTGGGGAGGGTCTGGCACCAGCAGGGGTTACTCTCCACATTCTTGGGGCTCATTAGCCCCAGCCATAACCTCACTCCCTCTGTACTTCACTCCTAAAGGACCTGGGTTTCTGAGGTTCCTTCCCTATCACCCAAATGCAAATTTGGGCAGGTCTGAGGTCCAAATCTTGGCTTAATTGTGGTCTCATGGATATACAGTGGTGAGAGTGGGGCTAAGCTTGTTTGTTTTGCTCAGAAAGGACCAGAGCAGGCAAAGTGGGACCTTCGGGCGGTCTGTATGCTCCCATCCCTGAGGCGGGAACAGCAGGTACTGTCACATCCTGGGAATGAACTCTGCAGATATGGGCAAGAGCAGAAGGAACTTTCAGCCTGGGAGCCTCCCAGGGAACAGACACTGCAGCCAGACTACCTGGGTCCAAATAGCGACTCCATCACTTACTAGTTGTGTGACTCTAAGAAAGTTACTTCACCTCTCTGAGTCTCGAGTTCCATAAATGAGGAGAATAGTTCCTAACTCATAAGGTTGTTGGGGGGACTAACATGTGTTAATATATGTAAAGTGATGTGTTTACTGTTATTTTCATTGTGGATGGAAAGAGGGCAAATGCCTTGGCTTTCAAGGGCCTAGGCCTGGCAACTCTTGATTCCCATAGAGCTGATAGGCACTGAGAATCTGGGGCGTGGGCACTTCACCTACACTCGTGGTTAATCCTCTCAACAACCCAGTGATGTATCATCAGTCCCATTTTGCAGATATATCTCTTAGCAAGGCAAGGAAACGGGTAGGGTTGAAGTAAGAGGGAGTGAGTGAGTGCGTGAAAAGCTCAGTCTCCTGACTTCTCCTCCAGTGCCCTCTTCACTTCACAGTCTGCAACAGACAGCTGAGGAAAAAACAATTCCTGGACAGCAGGATAGAAAAGCTGTTCTATGGAATCAGAGTACAATGGCTTAGAGGGAAGAACTGCCAACAGAGAAGGGCTTCCTGCTTGGACCCTGAGCCATGTTTTGACTCCTGGTTCCTGGGGGTTGTTGGTTTCCTCTGAAGAGGGAACTTATTTCCCTCCTGTAGGCAGAACCCAGGAAACAAACCTACTTTCCTATAAGCTAACCTGAGTACTCTCCAAAGAAAGAAACTAGGTCTTCATTAATCACCAACTCCAGCTACCTCATCCCTCCCACCCCTTACAAATCAACAAACACAAACACTTGAAACACTTGGCTCCCTGCCCAATGAGAATTTTGACCTTTCTTTCTTTCTTTCTTTCTTTCTTTCTTTCTTTATTTATTTATTTGGCTGTGCCGGGTCTTAGTTGAGGCATGCAGGATGTTCGTTGCTGCGTGTGGGATCTTTTAGTTGCGGCACGTGGAATCTAGTTCCCGGACTAGGGATCGAACCCAGGCCCCCTGCATTGGGAGTGTGAAGTCTTAGCCACTGGACTGCCAGGGAAGTCCCAAGAACTTTGATTTCTAAGGAGTGAAGAAACCTCTGACTCCACTCCAGATTTGTTGAATAAATATCTAGTGATTCCCAAAGCAGAAGAAATAATTTTCAGAAGGAAGAGATCAAGAACAAGGGAGAACAGTGACCTTGTTTTCCCATCGCCACATTCCTCTCCATTTCTGAGCCCTCTCTACTACTCTTAGAAGGAGGTAGGGAATCTGCCTTTGACTACTGTAAGAATGGAGTCAACCAAAGTTCAGAGGTTAGCTCAGATGGAGAGTAACAGAACCCAAGTCTATAACCACTGATTCCCATCTCCTGGTTTTTTCCCCCTCACAACTAGGACTCTCCCTAGACAGAGGTATAAACTTGCCTCCTGAGATTACCAGCCAGCCAAATTTTAGTACACACTTCACCCTCCACCCTCACACTCTAGGTCAAAGCTGAATTAAGACTTCTGGAGCATAAGGACTAAAAAAAAAATTATTTTTGGGAAATCAGCTATTTGTCAATCAAGTCTTTTGCATCTTTAAATTCATATATGGACTATTCATGTCTAACATGCCTATCATTTTTAAATCCTCTGAAACAAATTAGATGTCATAAACTTCTCTTTCTCAGGAAAAATGGTTCTAAAGCACGAGGTAATTTGAACTTGTGAAATTGAAGTTGGATTCCAGATAAGTTATAGTTTTATTAAAGAAATTGAGAAAGTCCTGTTTAATGTGGCTGCCCTTTTGGGGAACTTTTTTTTAAGTTATTTCCAAAAAATGAGTCTTTTTTTGCCATATGAATTTTTGTTGCAATGTACGCATAACATCAAACAGCTTGGGTGCAGGGAGTTTACCCTTTTCTAGGCTTCATATGACCTCTTCAAAGATCTTCAGACATTTTCAGAGAAACAGCAGATAAATTTATGTTTTATTATAATCCTTTTCTCCATTCACATTCTCAATGTCTTTCTAAATTAGAGAAGGACATAGTTCTTGTCCTACACTTTGAAATTATGATTTTATGACAGGCTGACATTTTAGCACCTTTTCTATGGCCAGCAATAATGATAGGCATCTTGTAGGCACGTGTCTAAGGATGCTGTCTCCTTCCATTTCTATAAACTAAGAAATCTCATTATGTGCTTCTGCATGTTTTGAAGAAAGTGAAAATGACCCCAAACTTTCATTATCAAAGCTCTAATTTCACAGGTAAGCAAGACACATTCCTTTTAAGCAGCGTTGTGTACAAGGTGTGCAGGACATTTAATGGGCAAAATATTTTCATTTTCTTTAGTACGTTTATAGACTGAATGGAATTTGCAAAATTTATGTGTGTACTGTCTGCTGAATATGCAGGTAGATGAGCAAAATGTAGTTTGTATTGTTCTGCTTTCTGTGGTTTCATTAACATCTTCATAGGTATCAAGAAAGCAATATGAAACTCTACCTTTTTAAAAAAAATTGAAGTACCTAATAACTAAGTTTTTTCTTGCTGAGATCAGACTCATCATTTGACATGGTAAAAAGCATGATCATTGGTAAGATATGACAGAATCAGATCTATGCTATAAGGGACCTACATATCTGTTATCAAAATTTCCCCCTTTTGTTTGCCTAGATTTGCAACCTCTTAATCAGGATATGTAACTTTAGACAGTTTCATAGAGTAATCAAAGGAATAACATGATAATGCATGTTCATTTGTGTGGTATGCCCAAGCTAATTCAGTGGCTGTTATTTTCAACCGAGCAGTGGCGTCTTTTGTGGAGACTTTTGATTGATTTAGAAGTACTTGACAGTCTTATCCAGGACTTGTAAGATTCAGTCTCTATATGTGCTTTCACATACCGTTCTTCACCATGCCCAATCCCAAATTCTTTATATTGTGTAATAGGTCCTGTTTGGGTTATTTACCTCCCTAATCCAGTTGTATATGGTCTTCATCTGTCTAAAATAACACAGTAGTTTAGCCTTCTTTTTCGGTGATGCTAGCAGGTATTGTAATGGTTCTCATTTTCATTATCTGCATTCTTACAGAACATGGTGTTATGGGCTGAACTGTGTCCCTCCCAAGTTCATATGTTGAAGCCCCAACCCCCAGTATCAAAGAATGTGGCTCTATTTGGAGATAGGGCCTCTAAAGAGGTGATTTAAGGCTGTTAGGGTGGGCCCTGATCCAATCTGACTGTGTCCTTATAAGAAGAGGAAATTTGGACACACAGGGAAACACCAGGAGTGCACGCTACACAGTGGAAAGACCATGTGAGGACACAGGGAGAAGGCAGCAATCTACAAGCCAGGAGAGAGGGTTCCGAAGAAACTAAACCTGCCAACATCTTGATCTTGGACTTCCTAGGCTCCAGAATTGTGAGAAATAAATTTCTGTTGCTTAAGCCACCCAGTCTATGGTATTTTGTTACTGCTGCCTAAGCAGACAAAGACACATGGTGACAATATTTACAATGTTAAAGGTTAAACTAGCACTATTTCAATATGAATCACAACGAAGTACAGGCAAAGTCAAAGACTGTTAATGCTCATGATTACAATACACTTAAGTTGCACACTGAAGTGGCATCATTCAGAGCGATGCAACAATAAATCATCCATTATTCATTCAGAGTGATGCAATAATGAATGATCCATTACTGTGAACCAAAATCATGTTGTCAATATCAGTAGCCAGGGGAAAAAACAGCTACAACAACTGCAGAAGGCAGATAATCTATACCATATTTGTTTCGCACTAAAAACTGTGTTGTTTTCACCCCCTATTTTGGGGGCCACCATACAGGTGTTATACTCCCCCCCTCAACAATATTTAGCACCCACCAGTGAAAATTGAGACTTTTGATATCCCAGGAAGGGGTTTCCTGGGATTCAGGACTTTCAGTGCTAAAACTGTAATAGTTCAAGGCAAACAAAGACAGTTGGCCATTCTAAGTGGTGCTCCTGGGATGCCACTGGCTATGTTCTATTTCTTGCCTGGGTGATGGTCACATGATGTACTTTATAATAACTTTTAGCTGTACATTTATGTTTTATGCATTTTTATGTTAGTGTATTTGTTTTTCAATATATTTTAGAAAAAGTTACGCCCCCTCGCTTCCCACCCCATATGTAATTCAAAATAAAATGATACTAAATCATAAAACAGAACAAAATCTAACCAATTTCTGATTTTTCCATGGTTTATATATAATGTAAAATTGATTCCACTTTTTGTGATGCCCTGCTTTGCTGGTGCCTTAGGTACCTGTTTATTTAAACAACCTGGTATTGCCCTCAATGAATGACATCACATTACCAGACACAACATTGGCAGGCCTTCCGACCCTAGCCCCATGTGACCTTTTGCTTTTTATCACTCCTTCAGGCAGAGTTAATGGTTCCTTTCCACTGCACTTTGTGAGTGTCAGTGCTGATCACAATGAATTGAAATTAGGTGTTTATTATGTGTCTCCCAACATTGCACTGAACTCCTTGAGAGGAGAATGGTGCCTTGTTCATTTCTGCATCATCAGTGCTTTGTGATTGGTACTTGGTGACATTTTTTGAATGAATGATGGGATTTTATTAGGGCCAGCTATCAAAATCTTCCCTCCCTGGTGTCCTTGTGCTACAACTGCATTATAAGCCTGCCTGTGTTGGCTAAATCCCAGACTGGCTCTGTCCAACTGACAGCATTTATTTTCTGAGCACCCCCATTACCCTAGAATATAGAGCTGGTAAAAAATTCATTTATATAGGATACATTTATTGACTGTATCAATAAATACAGTCAATAAATGTACCCTGCCCTGTGCCTGCAGTACAAAGAGGCAAAATCTAAATTGAAAGGATACAAAAAAAATAAAATAAAATAAATTGAAAGCGTGATCAAATGCTGAATTATGGCAGGGAAAACCGGTCTACATGAATCATTTACTGAGCCTTCTACATTGATGGCTCCTGGAAATAACTGTTTGGCATCATCTTCTAGAGGTGCCAAACAGTTACTTCCAAAAACCCAAGGGGTTTTTTTTATCATTTTTCTAAGTTTTATTATTGATTTTTTTGGGGGGAGTGTGTCTTCCAAGCTCTTCACTCAGCCATTCTGAAAATCCCCACAATTACTTATTAACTGTTGTACAACATTCTCTATCCATGAGAATAGATACTATAAATAGACCAAGATAAAGAGGCATTGCTGTCTTGAAACATAAAGCAAAGATAGCTTCTTCATTGCCCAAAAGCACAAAACAAAGAAAAATCTGTCAAAATCATTTTTAATATTCAACTCATAAAATAACAGATATTAGGCAATTTGATGGCCCTTGACCATTATGAGGTACTTTTGTTTTCCTGTTTTGTCTTAGAGGTGTTTTGTGCTTTTGATGCAATCAAATTTATTTACCTGTATCTCTATGTTTTATGTATACCCTACCCTATATTTCCTTTTATAATTTTATATTTTATGTTCAGGCCTTTAATCTATATGAAATTTACTTTTATGAAAGTTGTGATGTAAAGATCTAACTTTATTTTTCCTAAGTGGATAACCAGTGTTCCTAAGACCATTTACTGAGTACTTTATCCTTTCTCCTTTGTCAAAAACTGAATTCCCTTATACAGTTGGATCTGTTTTGGACTCTTTATTCTGATCCATTGATTCATTTGTCAGTGTTTCTTCCATTACCACGTCATTTTAATTACTACACCTCTATGTGTGATTTGATATTTGATAGGGCAAGTAAGTCTCAACCCACTATTCTTTTTCAAAATTGTCTCAGCTATTTTTGCACTTTTTCTCTTCCAAGTGATTTTTAGAATCAATTTGTTGAGTTCTGTAAAACTTTTCACTAGGATTTTGATTGGGATTAAATTTATAGACTTTTATAGGTCATTGACATCTTTACAATATTGAGTTTTACCATAGTGAAATACAACATAGCTATCACTTTACTCAGATATTCTTCCATTTCCATCTGTAAAGTTTTGTTTTTTTCATCTAGATTTTGTACATTTATTATAGATTTTTTTCCCCTGGGCAATTTATAGTTCTGGGAGTTGTTGTGACTGGGATCTTTTTAAAATCTATTACAATGTCCAGTAGATTATTGTTGGTGTATAAAAATATTATTGCTTTTTGTATGTTGCTCTTGTATTTTGCCACTTTGCTAAATTATTTTTATTGGTTCTAATGGTTTCTCGATTGACTGTCTTGGATTTTTTATGTAGACAATTATATTGCTTACAAATAATGATAGTCATATTTCCCTTATTATTTATATCTCTTTTGCCAAAGTTAATTCATTCATTCAATTAATATTTGGCAGCTGCTTATGTGCCAGGGCAGCTGCCATGTGCCAGGCATTGTTCTACACTTGGGGGATACAGTAATGGACAAAACAGACAAGGTTTATGCCCTCTAGTGCTTATATTCTCTTCAGGAGACATTGACAATTTAGGAAAGGCATAAAAAGGTCAGTCACCTAGCTGCATGTAAATCAATGAAGTTAGAACACTCCCTAACACCATACACAAAAATAAACTCAAAATGGCTTAAAGATTTAAATATACGACATGACACCATAAAACTCCTAGAAGAGAACATAGGCAAAACATTCTTTGACATAAATCGTAGCAATGTTTTCTTAGATCAGTCTCCCAAGGCAAAATAAATAAAATCAAAAATAAACAAATGAGACCTAATGAAACTTATAATCTTTGCACAGCAAAGGAAACCATAAACAAAATGAAAAGAAAACCTACAGACTGTGAGAAAATATTCACAAATGTTGTGACCAACCAGGGCTTAATTTCCAAAATATACAAACAGCTCATACAACTCAATATTAAAAAAACAAACAACCCAATCAAAAAATGGGCAGAAGATCTAAATAGCCATTTCTCCAAAGAAGACATACAGATGGGCAATGGGCACATGAAAAGATGCTCACCATTGTAATTATTAGAGAAAGGCAAATCAAAACTACAATGAGGTATCACCTCACACTGGTCAGAATGGCTATCATTAAAAAGTCTACAAATAACAAATGCTGGAGAGGGTGTGGAGAAAAGGGAACCCTCCTACACTGTTGGTAGGAATGTAAACTGGTGCAGCCACTATGGAGAAAACTAAAAAGAGAGTTGCCATACAATCCAGCAATCCCACTCCTGGGCATATATCCAGACAAAACTCTAATTCAAAAAGATACATGCACCCCTATATTCATAGCAGCACTATTTACAATAGCCAAGACATGGAAACAACCTAAATGTCCACTGACAGACAAATGGATAAAGAAGATGTGGTTTATGTATACAATGTATTATTACTCGGCCATAAAAAGAATGAAATAAAGCCATTTGCAGCTACATGGATTATCTAGATTATCATACTAAGCGAAGTCAGTCAGAAAGAGAAAGACAAATATCACATGATATCACTTATTTGTGGAACCTAAAAAAAGAATACAAACAAACTTATTTACAAAACAGAAACAGACTCATGGACATAGAAAACAATCTTATGGTTACCAAAGGGGAAGGGGGAGGAGGGATAAATTAAGAGTTTGGGATTAACAGATACACACTACTATATATAAAATAGATAAACAACAAGGACCTACTGTATAGCACAGGGAAGTATATTCAGTAACTTATAATAACCTATAATGGAAAATAATATGAAAAAGAATGAATATATATGTATATAAATATACATATATATATATATCTGAATAACTTTGCTGCACACCTGAAACTAACACAACATTGTAAATCAACTACACTTCAATAAAAAAAAAAAGGTCAGTCATCACTGGCAAAATATCCTCAAACTTAGTGGCTTAAAATAACAATAAAGGGGGAGGGATAATTTAGGAGGTTGGAATTAGCAGATACACACTACTATATATAAAATAAATAACAACTATATATAAAATAAGATAAACAACAAGGACCTGCTATATAGCACAGGGAACTATATTCAATATTTTGTAATAAACTATAAGGGAAAGGAATCTGAAAAAGAATATATATATAACTAATATTATATATATATATATATATATATATATATATATATATATATGAATCACTGTGCTGTACACCTGAAACTAACACAACAATGTAAATCAACTATACTCCAATTTTTTTTAAAAAGGCATAGGCTCTGAAATCAGAAAAAAAAAACAATAAATATTTATCTCACACAGTTGATACTGGTCGTGAATCTGGAAATAGCTTGTTGATGACTCGGGGTCTTTCTTGAGATTGTAGTCAAGATGTCAGCTGGGCTTGCCATCATCTGAAGACTTGGCTGGGGCTGGAGGATTCATTACCAAGATAGCTTACTTACACGGCTGGCAAGGTTCTGGTTGCTGGCAGGAGGCCTCAGTTCCTCATCTCCATAGGGCCGCTTAAGTGTCCTCATCACGTGGCAGCAGGCTGTCCCCAGGAAGAGTGATCCAAGAGGGAGAGACAGGCAGAAGCTGTAAAGTCGTTTATGACCTAGCCTTAACAGTATTCCATCATTTTCACAATATACTATTGATTACACAGGTCAACCTTATTCAGTGTGGGAGGGGACTACACAAAGGTATGAATACCAGCAGGCAGGGATCACGGGGGGCCGTCTTTTTTTTTTAATTTTTATTGGAGTATAGTTGATTTACAATATTGTGTTAGTTTCAGGTATACAGCAAAGTGAATCAGTTATACATATACATATATCAACTTTTTTTTTAGATTCTTTCCCCATATAGGTCATTACAGAATATTGATTCTTTTCCCATATAGGCCATTACAGAGTACTGAGTAGAGTTCCTTGTGCTGTACAGTAGGTCCCTATTAGTTTTCTGTTTTATATATAGTAGTGTGTACATGTCAATCCCAATCTCCCAATTCACCCCTCCCCCCCTTACCTCATCAGGGGCCATCTTGAAGGTTGGATACCACAAATTATACATGAATTCTGAGGGAATTGTAAAGCGTGAAAGTAGAGGATGTCAGCTGTGAAGCATAGACAACTTGAAGCCAGGAGACAGGCTCATGAACAAGAATTGAGGATTATTAAAAAAGGAATCTCTAAGATAGTTATTCTCAACCGTCAAACTCAATAATGACTTTATAACAAATATTTTGTAATACCCTTTTATTTTCCTGAAATGGAGTTTGTGGATAAGTAACTTACCTATATACCTAATTTGAAAAGATGAGCATAATGTCCTAACTGTAATGTTAAGGACATAAAGTTATATTTTTTTAACAAAATAAAACATATTTTGATATCTAAATGCTTAATCATGATTATACTGGAAGACATAATGAAGTCAGTGGCCTCCACCTGAAAATGCTAACTGATAACAGGTGTGTTGTATTGGTCACTCAAATACCACAAATGGCATTGCCATAGTGATGTTGAAATGGAGCAGGACCCTATGGTCCTCCCCACAATGTCCTCTGCCTGCCTTTTGTCTGTGGAAAAACTTTTATTAAAGAATAAATTTAATCAGAGAGTGAGAAAATTCAGAAACAAAGGAAAACAGTCCAAGACTAAATAATAATAGTCACTAAGCATAATCAAGGACCTTTAGTTCCTCTTCATGGGCTATAGATAATATTCTGAGCCATATCCTGTGAGCTATCTTGTAGATATTGAAACCCCCACCAGGTAGAAGAAGTGAACTACAGGATGACCAGACTGTAACCATGACATAAACTGCCACAATTCTGAGAATTGGGCTCAAGGAAATGGGAACAAACCGACCCTGGAACTGAAGATTAACTGTACTTAAAACAATCAAGATGATGCTGGTCAGACCACTGCATGACCAATTTCAAGAGGACCGCCAGAGCTGACTGCTGTTTCTGCACGTAGCCCCCTCCCTCTGTCTATAAAAGCTCTTGCGCACTGGTTGTTGGGGGTTGGGGGTAGCCGGCCTTTGGACAGGAGTTCGCCCTCCTCCCGGGTTGCCGGCATCCAAAATAAAGCAAGCTTTCCTTTCCACCAACTTGCCTCTTTATTGGCTTTTGAGTGGCGAGCAGCTGGACCTTACTTTTGGTTCCAATGTGGTTTTCCAAATGATGAACAACTCTTGGTAAAATTCTGAATAAAACAACGCACAATATTCCCTTGATTTACGATTGTTGCATTTTTGAAAACTTCAGTGTTAATTTAAACTGTATAAAAATACTTGGTGTTTTTGTTTAATATGGAGTTGGGTTATAAGCTCGGATAATCGTAAACAGTCTTTTCACCTACATGAATGTCTAGCAGACATTCAAAAGTCACATGAGATAAGATTGTCATGTGCACTGAAGGACTTTAGCAACCCTGAACCCTGCCCACCCCCTTGTTATTGTGACAACCAAAAGTACCACAGTATATTTCCCAAAATGCCTTCTAGAGAGCAATATGGACCCCCACCCTCACTCCCGCCCCCACTGAAGACCACTTACCGAAGAGAGGGCACGTAAGAGTAGGCAGTGGAAGGAAATGAGAAGGGGAGGGGTATGGTTGTGAGGGGTACTTGAGAACAGGAAATGAGGCAATCTGAATCTTGGGGCTTCCATCGCCATACATATTTACTGATGGAATGAAGGTCTCAGAACCAAACACAACCTTACACCAGGGACAAGAGGGAAGATGGAGAGGCGGGTAGAAGAAAAGGCCAGGACTTGTGGACTCTGAGCTAATAGGACTTAGGACTACTATTGCACTTTTGCTGAAGTCACCTTAGCATTTTAGACACTACCTCATACCTTTCTTTCTTTCATTTTCTTTGAGCCCAGACTAACCGGAGCTTCTAAAATGCTGGTTACTGCTGAAGGACATCTCTATTTTACATATGAGAAGACTGAGGCCCAGAGAGATGAAATGCCTTACAGGAGGTCCCCACAGCAAGTTGATGGCTGAGCCGGGGGAAGTGAGGATCTTTCCACTAGAGTACTTTTTTTTTTTTTTTTTGAGGATACAAAGAATTTATTTTGGCATGTCTCTTTCCTGACTGTCCTCTGTGGTTTGTCTGTGAGAACTGCTGATAGCAATATGTCTTCAGGAAATGCCAAAATTGGGCACCATGCCCCCCAGTTCAAAGCAACTGCTGTAATGCCAGATGGTCAGTTCAAAGATATCAGCCTATCTGACTACAAAGGAAAATATGTTGTGTTCTTCTTTTACCCTCTTGACTCCACCTTTGTGTGCCCCACGGAGAGCATTGCTTTCAGTGATAGGGCAGAAAAATTTAAGAAACTCAACTGCCAAGTGATTGGTGCTTCTGCGGATTCGCACTTCTGTCACCTGGCACGGATCAACACACCCAAGAAACAAGGAGGACTGGGACCCATGAACATTCCCTTGATATCAGACCCCAAGCGCACCTTTGCTCAGGACTGTGGGGTCTTAAAGGCCCATGAAGGCATCTCATTCAGGGGCCTTTTTATTATTGATGATAAAGGTATCCTTCGACAGATCACCATAAATGACCTTCCTGTTGGCCGTTCTGTGGATGAGACACTGAGACTAGTTCAGGCCTTCCAGTTTACTGACAAACATGGGGAAGTGTGCCCAGCTGGCTGGAAGCCTGGCAGTGATACCATCGAGCCTGATGTCCAGAAGAGCAAAGAATATTTCTCTAAGCAGAGGTGAGCACTGGGCCATTTTAGGGCCAGGCTGCAGTAGGTGGCCATGAGAACAAAACTATTGTATTTTGTGCTATTGTCATGCTTAAAACACAGACCTTACAGTCAGCCGAGATGTGGTGTGGGACAGGACAGGCCTTTCCTGCAGGGGTTGGGGAGACCAGCCTTTCTTCCTCTGGAGGGAATGGCCTGAGCTGTATTATGGGGCAGGCAAACTGATGTGTATAGTAATAGGGTATCGCTCTTGGCCTTTTGTAGTTTTATTAAACTTGAGCTGAGACCTTGTTGATTCTTCATTTTAGGGGGGCATTAGCCTTTGAGTGTAAGAGAAATTTACTTTTTGCTTTCCCTCTTTAGGGGAAAATGAGGTGTGAGAGCTGCCTCAGAATCAGGAAATTATATTGAGGGGAAATGCAAGTAGATACAGGGAATGGACCTGAAGCAAGGTGTTTCATTTCACCATATCTGGAGAAGAGCAAGACCTACTACAGTATTGGCCAAGGCACTGCAATTTATGCTATAGGCTGGGTTGCAACTTAAGAGCCCAATGAGATTACTGACATTTACTTTTACACTACTGGGAGGGCTGTATGAAAACCTGAGGCTTGGCCTCTTCTGATTAAATGCCTGGTACTGGTTCTGTAAAAGATCAGAGATATAGGCTTCAGTAGCTTTGGAACTAAAAGGGAGAGGGGGACACAAACACAAGCGCTGGTGTTCATAGGGTAGGGCTTTCTGTGTCAAAAGCACAGTGCTCAGCACCTCGTGGCTTCCCTGGGTTTCTATCCTTGATTTAAGGGTAGTTCTTTCTTGTCCTCATATCATTGTCCTGAGGGAGGGTTGTCAGTGGGGCAAAGGTGGATTCCTCCTGGGCTTTTGAGGCTAGGGCAGATTCAGGACTCAGAATCCTTCTGTATATCATGTGGTGCCCTTCTAGACACCTTCCAGACACGGCTACCCCAGCCTACCTACCCCCTCCAGTATTCAGACAAGCAAGAACTATGAGCAGCAGTATAGGATTCCCGGGGCCTTCAATAATAGCTTATTCTATGCCAGGCACTATTTCATATTTATTCAGTCTCCATAATAACCCTCTGAGGCAGGTACCATTATTTAGGGAACAGTTGCTTCTTAAGCCCTGTAACAAGTAGCATCTTGAAGCACTGCAGAGAAATGGTAACAGGTAATAATCCCATATTCCAAGGCAGGTGGCAAGTCTGGATCAGCTTTGGTCTTTTGACCAAACTTCTTTGAGCTTTGTTATCTTCATTTAAGATCTCTACTTTAATTCTTTATCAAAAATGATCATCTTGTACCCAATAAAAGTCTTGCCCAGCCAAATTTAAAAAAAAAAAGAATTTATTTTAATAATAGGCATCTGGTCAGTTTCTAGTGCTGGACCAAGGACTCTAGGCCTGGACCTACTTCAAATTGATCTGGTTTAAATGGATCACACTCTACGTTCCAGATTATAACTGCCACTTGGTGAGTAGACATAAGGTTCGCCTCAAAGCTAACAAGGAAATGTAAAAATATATTTATTTATCAGTAATAAATAAACGTTATACATACAACCTTTTTTTTCAGGTTAAAGCTTGAAATACGCCCAAGGATGTTAAGCACTGATTTTTTTTCTCTTTCTTTTTTTAATCGAAGTAAAATTGACCTATAACACTATGCTAGTTCCAGGTACACAACATGGTGATTCAATATTTCTACATATTACAAAATGATCATCATGATGAATCTTCCACTTTTAAAAGGGAATTAGACCTGACTAGAAAGTGTAACTAGTGAACGGGCCACTCTTTCCTCTTCAGGTTCCTTTGGAACAAGGTCAGGGACAGATAACACTGTTGTAATTCAGGCTCAGCTTCCTACCATCTGGAAGGTTAAGTCATGGGTTTGTTATGTTTTTTCTTAAAGAGCCACTTGGAAGTCCTGAAGAATTGAAATACTTACAGTTGCTCAAGGGCCTGCCAGTGTCCCCTGACTTCTGACCAGATGTGCCTCAAGCTGGCTGACAGTATTAAGAAATATGTGTCCTCAGTGAGCAAGTGACCTGAGAAACTTGACAGGCTGTCCAGTGACGGCAGCCTCCTCCTTCTAGCCTGTGTCCTCTGCCCCTAATGTGGGGATGGGTGGGGGAGGGGCATACCAGAAGTTGGTCTTCTCAGAGTTGTCTAGCTTTCCTTCAAGGGACTGATAATATTCTCTAGCACAGTATCCAGAAACATGAGTTGCTTCCTCAGGCACCCAGGAAGGGCTTTTGAGAAAGATAACTTCATATTTCCTGGGGGTCCTAATTATCTATGGCTGTGTAACAAGCCGCCCCAGAACTTAATGCCTGACATAAAAAAGAATGAAATATGGACATCCCTGGTGGCGCAGTGGTTAAGAATCCGCCTGCCAATGCAGGGGACATGGGTTTGATCCCTGGTCCGGGAAGATCCCACATGCCGTGGAGCAACTAAGCCCATGCACCACAGCTACTGAGCCTGCGCTCTAGAGCCCACGAGCCACAACTACTGAGCCCGTGTGCTACAACTACTGAAGCCTGGTCGCCTAGAGCCCATGTTCCGCAACAAGAGAAGCCACCACGATGAGAAGCCCACATACCGCAACGAAGAGCAGCCCCTGCTCACCGTAACTAGAGAAAGCCTGTGCACAGCAACGAAGACCCAATGCAGCCAAAAAATAAAATAAATAAATAAATAAGAAGAATGAAATAATGCCATTTGCAGCAACATGGATGGGCCTAGAGATTATCATACTAAGAAAGTCAGACAGAGAAAGACAGATACCATGTGATATCGTTTATATGTGGAATCAAAAAAGTGATACAAATGAACTTACTTACAAAACAGAAATAGAGTCATAGATGTAGAAAACAAACTTATGGTTACCAGGGGGGAAAGGGAAGGAAGGATAAAATTGGGAGATTGGGATTGACATATACACACTACTGTATATAAAATAGATAACTAATAAGAACCTGCTGTATAGCACAGGGAACTCTAGTCAGTACTCTTTAATGACCTATATGCGAAAAGAATCTAAAAAAGAGTGGGTATATGTATATGTATAACTGATTCACTCTGCTGTACACCTGAAACTAACACAACATTGTAAATCAACTATACTCCAATAAAATTTTAAAAAAGAACTCAGTGGATTAAACCAACCATTTTCTTATATCTCATAATTGTGAGTCAGGAATTCCATCAGGGTTTGGCTGGATGATTCTTCTGTCCCACATGGCTGAGGTTGCTCTCAGCTGGTGGATTGGGATGGTCTGGAGGGTCCAAGATGGTTTCACTCATATATCTGGCACCTTAGTAGGGATGACTGGAAGGCTGGGCTCAGATGACACTGTTGTGCAAGGTGCCTACATGGGAACTCTGTGGCGTGACAGTCTCAGGGTAGTTGGATTTCTCACATGGCAGCTTAAGGCTTCCAGAGTGAGTGTTATAAGAAACCTGTGTGAAAGCTACAAGTCTTATGACGTAACTTCAGAAGTTCCAGAATGTCAGTTTTGCTGCATTCTTTTGGCCAAGCAAATCACTAAGTCTAGCCCAGATTTAAGGCAAGGGGAATTAGACTCTACCTCTCAGGGAGAAGGGCAGCAAAAGATTTGCTACTAACCTTAATCTGCCATACCAGTCTTATAGAAACATTCATTCATTCACTCAACAAATATTTATTGAATGTCTACTTCATGCATACCCTAGTCACTAAAGACAATAGTGGGAAATAAAGCAGACACAAAACTTCTTGCACTTGTGGAGCTTACATCTTCCCAGGGGAGGTAAACAACAAATAAGAAATTAGTAAAATATATAGTATATATATTCTTGCAAGTTTTTTTTTTTCTTCCAAGTTTTAAGGAGAGAAATAAAACAGGGTAGGGGAATAAGAAGCATTGGAATGGAGATAGTGTGGCTAGAGAAAGCCTCATTAAGATGAAGGCTTTTGGGACTTCCCTGGTGGCACAGTGGTTAAGAATCTGCCTGCCAATGCAGGGGACACGGGTTCGAGCCCTGCTCTGGGAAGACCCTACATGCCACGGAGCAGCTAAGCCCGTGTGCCACAACTACTGAGCCTGCACTCTAGAGCCCACGTGCCACAACTACTGAAGCCTGCGTGCCTAGAGCCCGTGCTCCGCAATGAGAGAAGCCACCACAATGAGAAGCCCACGCACTGCAACAAAGAGTAGCCCCTGCTCGCCACAACTAGAGAAAGCTCATGCACAGAAACGAAGACCCAACGCAGCCTAATTAATTAATTAATTAAATTTTTTAAAAAAACAGCAGCTGTTATTATTTTAAAAAAGAAGAAGAAAAAAACTTTTGGGTAAAGAGCTGAAGAAAGTGAGGGAAATAGCCATTCACCTCTCTGGGGGCAAACACTCCAGGCAAAGAAAAAAGCAAGTGAGAAGGGCCTGGGAAGAGAGGGTGTCTGGTGCCTGGAATACTTGAGGAACAGTGAGGAGGCCAATGAGGCTGGAGGGGAGCGAATGAACAGAAAGAGTAGTAAAGTAAGACTAACTATGGAGATTGGTGGGTGAGCAGAGCACCAGATCCCCTGTGTTCTTGGGAGCCATGGTTAGCAGTTTGGCTTTTCTTCCGAATGAGACAGGAAGCCATTGGAGGGTTTTGAGCAGAGAAGTGATATGACCTGACTTATGTGATGTCTATTTTAAAAGGAACATTCTGGCTTCTCTATGGAGAAAGAAAGACTTAAGGGAGTCTTAAGGCAGAACAGGAAGTCCAGTTGGCAGACTCTTGCAATCATGTTAAAGGTGATTCCTGGCGGCTTGCACCAGAATGATGGCAGTGGGCATGGTGAAAAGTGGTTGCATTCTGGATAAATATCTCCAAGGTCAAACCATCAGGATTTGCTGACAGACCAGATGTAGAGTATAAGGGAGAGAATAAGCAGGCGCAAAAATATGGCCTCTTCTATAAATTCACTAAAATCTCAGATCCCTTTAGATTCCCTGTTAGTGCTTTTCATGTGACATTGTTTTGTTGTGGTTTTTTTTCCCAGAGGTTCTGTTTTATTTCGGTAATTGTGTGTGTATGTGTGTTTTACTTGCTTCCAGTATGAAAAAGAAAATTCACATCCTACTTATCTTAATTGAAAAAGTTATCTCTGTGTTTACTGTTTTAATTTTTGTCAACCTTGACTTTCAACATTTTTGGTTAGATCTGAGAAAAAGAATTTAATATAAATGTAAATGAATGTATCATGCTGATGACTGTTGGTTTTGAAAAGATGGGCCAGTAATATACAGCCCATATTGAACACAGTAGGCGTTTAGAAAATGTTGATTGACCTGAATTGGTACCTTCATCTAAGAGACTAGAGAAACTGAGAATCTGTGGTCTTTAAGAAAATTCTGTTAAACTGAGTTTCAGGATCATGTGTTATTTCATGCAGACACTTAGGATGATGGAGACTAAGAGTTTCCCTTCTGTTGTGTGGTGTTCATAGAAAATAAGCTACTTCTAACAGGTGTTTCCAGAGGCAGTGTCGCCAATTCCAAGGGGTAACTCACCTGTAAGGTCAGACTTAAGACTGGTTTGCTTTCTCATTCAACAAATATTCTCAAGGTATGCTACATGCCAGATTGTGTCCTGGACACTGGGGCTACATCAGTGGACAAAACAGCTGTGAATATCCTGGAATTTACTGATGGCTTGGATCTTGAGGACTATGGGCAGGAAGTTGTTTGTGGTCGTCATATGTTGTTTCCTTTGTGGAAGCGCTGCTATCTGTGGGCAACGTGGTGAGATGCTGCTGGCCGCTGTTGCTTCTCCTCCCAGCAAGGCACCAGTTCATATACAGGGAAGAAGGTGGCTGCAAGAAAAGAGTTCTAGAGGCTGAAAGTCCAAGATCAAGGTGCTAACAGATTCAGTGTCTGGTGAGGACTGCTTCCTGGTTCATAGATAGCTGTCTTTTTGCTGTGTCCTCCTGTAGCAGAAGGAGGCAAAGGACCATGTGACATCTTTTAATGGTAGGATTCAGGTGACAAATGCTGCAGTAAGCCTCAGAACACTGGACCAGTTGGAACTTGCAAGCCTAGAGGCACCATTCCACGGGAATTATGCTACTGGGCTGGCTAAATTCTTGTAGCCTGTACATAAGAGATGGGAGAGCCTGTGTATTTCTAGCCAGTCTACATGTCTTGAGCAGCATTCATTTCACCAGTGAAAAAATCATTTCTAATTTGCATTATGCTATTTCACAATCTCTGGCATCAACTGGAGAAAACTTAAGTATTGGTGCCAGCCCTCTGGAGTGTGGGCTTCTTCAAATGAAAACTAACACATGGCTTGTGCATTTCTAATTAAGATACTTCAGATGTTAACCAAAAGCTCCTAGGATGTTGATCAACACTAACCAGATACACACACATGGATCCCACTCTCTTTGTTAAAGCATTTAAAAGTAGATTTCCAGAAAATTTAACTCTAATTGGTCTCAGCTCTGCGGCCCAGAAGCACTTGGTCTATGGACCTTGAGAACTTAGATTCTTGTTGGGAGGGTGTGGGCTAATTAACTGGAGTGGCCTGCAATCCCTTCCCTCTGTGTCAATCTAAGGACACAGAGGTCTCAGAAAGAATTTTCAAATGGTGTTTTTCTGCACCACTGTCCCACCTCTGTCCCATGCTCTTTACCAATGAGGCTTATTTTTCCACTTCCCCAACAAAAGCCAGGAGGGACACTGCCACTGCATCTGAGGGGCAGCTGGCCACCCCTTCCTCACTCACCTCTGCTTACCTCACTCTGTCGCCCTGCAGCTCTGCCTCCTGGATGGATGGGAATGTGAAGGATGGGCTGGATTTGCTTAGGCAGAGAGGAGAGTGATGACAATCTGAGCTGGGGAAGAGCGTGATCAAAGACATAGAAGTGGAAGCACACATGGACAGGACGAGGAGACAGGAATTTATCCCACGCAACTGGAGCTGAAAGCCACAATAGAGAAGCAGTAGGAGACCAAGTCTGAAACACAGGTTAGGGCCATGTAATAGAGGGGCTTGAAAATTCAGCTAATTCATTTGGTCTTCCTTTCAGTAATGAGTAATAACTTGTTTGTTGAACGTCCCCTATGTGCCAAACTGTCCCAGGTACTTTTCCTACATTGTCTAATATAATCTCCACATTAAAGTAGAAATTATTTACCCTGTTTTACGTTTTGAGGAAGTGGAGTCTTAGAGAAGTTAAAATCCCTTGCTCAAGGTTACCTGGCTAGTGACTGGTACAGCCCAGCTGCAAACCTAGGTCTGTGGTTCTTGAGACAATTTAAACAAGTTGCTCTCCCGTTTAAAAAACCTTCAGGTCCTTTGGAAGGCTGGGATAGAGGTGAGTTGAGTCCGAAGAGCTGATGGAACTCTAGGCTGAAGGTCTCCTTCATCCTTAACAGCCACCCGCTACTTTTTTCCTTCCAGAAACTCCAATCCATCCTGAGGAGCTGCCCCAGTCATCATTCCTACACAACTGGAAGCCCCGAGATCTGCTGTCTTCCCTGCACAACCTCACCTACCAGGCAGAGGCACTTTGGCTCAGTCAGGGTGGCAAGTACCATGTGTACACCTAGGTCTACCTTTGCTTCAGTAACAGGGCTAAAGACAAGGAGCCCTTCCTCACAATCCAGTAGCTGATACAAGGTATCAACTGCTACACTGATTACCACCATCCCATTCTGCTCCTCGAGGGTATGGCCACCAAGTGCTGGTCACTCAAGATCAAGTGTAGCCTACAGGCTCTATTCTAGCTGGGCATCTTTGGGTTGAGGAGTAGGGAGAGCTCTTTGTGTCTTATCATCCCTCTCTGTAGATTACACTGACAGGACACCCAATTATTTGGGGGCTTTCCATCTGGCCATGTGACCAAGCTCGTGGCCCGGAGTTAGGGAGTAGCCAGACTAGATCACACATTTTTCTTGACTTGTGAACCCTCCGCATGAGAACTAAAAGATAACCAGATACTCAGGTGCTAGTACCGTGGCCAAGCAGCCAGGGCTGGCCTTTTGGATCCCCTTCTCCCTCTCCTTCTCAAGAACCTAGTCCATGAGATGCCTGAAGGCCTGACATCATCCCCTCTGCCTATGTAGAGCCTGATGGCCAAAGTGAACAAGGCTGAGGAGAGAGCTGAGGATGAAGAGAAGCAGGAGACCTGTTCAGAGGAAAACAGCAGTTGCCCACCTCCGTGCCATCACCCTTGGGGCTGGCAGAGTGTAGCCAGGGACTGAGAGCTGAATTCTCTGGGAGTGGCTTATGAGACAGTGACTCCACTGAGCACTTCCTGTCGGCTCTTGTTAGGACAAGCAGCACCTACTTTTTCTTCAGAGCATGAAGGAAGTGGGGAAGGCTAACCTATTGGATAAAAATGTTGTTGCTGAAGGAAGGAGAGAAGTAGGTTCTTGCTGCCTCTGAACTTGAGAACTGTGCAGTCCCTTGTGTTTATATCTGTTCTGTTGATTATTTCTATTAAATAAATATGGAAGGCTACTAAAGAGGCTTTTTGTCATCCATCACCTCCTTCTCCTTATTCTAGTCTTTCCTAGTAGACCCGAGACTGGCCTCCAAGTTGTAACCATTCCTATTTCTTTCCTTTCTTTCTTCTGTAATTCTCTCCAGGCTCCAGGTATCAACTAGCTACAAAGGCCCAGTCTTTTGCCTCAGTTTCTCCACTCAAAACTCTAGCAATTTGTTGGGACTGGGGTCCTCTTGGAACTTCACACAAGCCTTTGAGTTTGTCCTTGACCCTCTGCCTGGCTCTGATCAAATTCTTCCCTAATGGGAAGACTCCTGCTTGTATTTTCCCAGGGCTCTCCTGTGAATGGACCAATTATTCAAAATCCCAAGTCCACCAGGATAGTTGCTTCATGGGATTTTCATGTAAGAAAACCATGGTAAGAGGCATCTAAGAGTAAAAGAATGAAAAGATGGTTGATGACTTGAGCACAAGGTCTGAAGGGCATACTCCAATGATAGGATGTCTCTCTGAAATTTGTAGTATGGACTATGTTGGGGGACTTTGAGACCATCTGGAAGAGAACAGGGATACCATGAACTTTTCCTCCCTCTGCTACAGAAAAGGGAGTGAAATCAGAGTGTTGTGCAGTGTCCTAGTATGACATTATCATAGATCCTAAGCCCTGTGGTTTGGGCAGGTTCACATGGAGATTCTCCAGTGGGTCCTGGATTATGGAGTCAAACAGACCTGTGTTGAAGCCCTGCCTCTACTACTTACTAGCTTTGGACCCTTAGGCAAGTCACTTGTCCTTCTGTACCTGCTTCTTCATCTTTAAATTGATAGAGTTGTGAGGATTAAATGAGAATTCAAAAATGGTAGCTGTTACTCATAACAAGAAGACAAAGCTGAACTGAGTCTGTTGATCAAAGGAGAAAGTGTATAAGTTATGCTGCATTTCAAGGAAGACAGAGGGACCAGAGAGTGAACCCCTCTGACCGGGTTGTCCCCCATTGCTGTTCCCCACTGGTAAGGTAACCATACAATGTATCATCCAAGCTGGGACACTTTTGAAAGTAAAAAGAGGCTATTCATTATTACACCATGAATACAGGTATAAACTGGGACTGGCCCAGGGCAAACCAAGGTGTATGGTCACTCTACCCACAAGGAACATGGTATAACATAAGATAAAGGCCCCAACATTGTAAAGATAAAATCCATATGGTTTGAATCCATAAATCCATGCTCTTGTCTCCTGGGACCTTGGGAGAATCCTTTTGCCTTTCTGAGATTCAATTCACACATCTTTAATTGGAGACCGAAAAATCCACTTCACAGAATTGTGGGTGAGGATTAAGTTCCTTGAAATTTTATGAAAAGTAACTGACAGTTCCAGGTGGCTAACAAATGCTAGTTCCCTTCCTCCTATTGTCCCTATGCCCTCAGGACAGGCCCCCAGTACCACTGTCTCTCCAAGCCCCAGTCTCAACTCAAAATGTCCAACTGGCCTCCAGCCTCATAACTCTGGGCCCAAGTCCTGCCCATTCAGAAAGCTCAGCTGTTAGCAACCCAGTCTCCTTTTGCCTGGCCAAACTCAAAGGATCTGAGGCTAATTATCATGATCCTATCTGCCCATATGTGCTTCCAGTCTCGCAAAATATTTTCTCATCCAACATTTCATCACTATATGTCCATGCCACTCTCTCACTTCATCCCAGCTCGGTGTTTTGTGACCATCTAGAGAGGTAGAGAGGGAGGGTAGGAGGGAGACGCAAGAGGGAGGAGATATGGGGATATATGTATATGTATCACTGATTCACTTTGTTACAAAGCAGAAACTAACACACCATTGTAAAGCAATTATACTCCAATAAAGATGTTAAAAATTTTTTCATTAAAATTAAATCAGTATTCCTACCCTTAACTCACCATGAAACTCAAGAATGGTCTTAAATGGGGACATTTGAAACCATCAAAAAGAATACATGTTACTGGCTATCAACATGACTACAAAATCCTGGGCCAGTATTTCACAGGATTCCTGGGAGAAAGTGATGAAATGTTGGATGAGAAAATATTTTGCAAGACTGGGAGCACATATGGGCAGATAGGATCATGATAATTAGCCTCAGATCCTTTGAGTTTGGCCAGGCAAAAGGAGACTGGGTTGCCTTTTCTCCACACCCTCTCCAGCATTTATTGTTTGTAGATTTTTTGATGATGGCCATTCTGACTGGTGTGAAGTGATACCTCATTGTAGTTTTGATTTGCATTTCTCTAATGATTAGTGATGTTGAACATCCTTTCATGTGTTTGTTGGCAATCTGTATAGCTTCTTTGGAGAAATGTCTAGTTAGGTCTTCTGCCCATTTTTGGATTGGGTTTTTTGTTTTTTTGATATGGAGCTGCATGAGCTGCTTGTAAATTTTGGAGATTAATCCTTTGTCAGTTGCTTCACTTGCAAATATTTTCCCCATTCTGAGGGTTGTCATTTCGTCTTGTTTATGGTTTCCTTTGCTGTGCAGAAGCTTTTAAGTTTCATTAGGTCCCATTTGTTTATTTTTGTTTTTATTTCCATTTCTCTAGGGGGTGGGTCAAAAAGGATCTTGCTGTGATTTAGGTCATAGAGTGTTCTGCCTATGTTTTCCTCTAAGAGTTTGATAGTGTCTGGCCTTACATTTAGGTCTTTAATCCATTTGGAGTTTATTTTTGTGTATGGTGTTAGGAAGTGTTCTAATTTCATTCTTTTACATGTAGCTGTCCAGTTTTCCCAGCACCACTTATTGAAGAGGCTGTCTTTTCTCCATTGTATATCCTTGCCTCCTTTATCAAAGATAAGGTGACCGTATGTGCGTGGGTTTATCTCTGGGCTTTCTATCCTGTTCCATTGATCTATATTTCTGTTTTTGTGCCAGTATCATACTGTCTTGATTACTGTAGCTTTGTAGTAGAGTCTGAAGTCAGGGAGCCTGATTCCTCCAGCTCCATTTTTCTTTCTCAAGACTGCTTTGGCTATTCGGGGTCTTTTGTGTTTCCATACAAATTGTGAAAATTTTTTGTTCTAGTTCTGTGAAAAATGCCATTGGTAATTTGATAGGGATTGCATTGAATCTGTAGGTTGCTTTGGGTAGTATAGTCATTTTCACAATGTTGATTCTTCCAATCCAGGAACATGGTATATCTCTCCATCTGTTTGTATCATATTTAATTTCTTTCATCAGTGTCTTATAGTTTTCTGCATACAGGTCTTTTGTCTCCTTAGGTAGGTTTATTAATTTTAATGAAATTTGATGTGTCATATTCTGATTGTCAAAGCCATACATGCTTCATTGTAGGATACTTGGAAAATACAGAACAGTGTAAGAAAGAAAATTAAAAATCCCCTGAAAGCCACCATTCAGACACAGCGCTGTTTCCTTCCAGACTTTTCTAGTAGTGTGAATAATAGTTAGAGTAATAACTAGTAATATTTAGTGAGTACTTACTATGTGCAAGCACTATACTAAGGGTTTTGTATTTATTATCTCATTTCAGTATTCACAACAACCCTATGAGGTATCTAATAAACTGAGGCACAGAGGGTTTAGTTACTTGGCCAAAGTTACCACAACTATTAACTATTGACACTGGAGTTTGAATGCAGAAAATCTGCCTCTGGAGTCCAGCTCCTACCCCTATGCTATGTGGCCTTATATGTTAGATATATCCTACCTAATGCTTCCGCAAGAAGGCAGACAGAACATGCAAAAAGTGACTTGAAACTGTTCACTCACCTTTCTTTGCCACATCTGTTCCTTTTCACCAGAGCTGTTCCCCTTCTAGGAGATGGGCTAGAAGCCACAAACTGGTCCAATACCATGCAACAGGAGGAAAACAGAGGAAGAAAATGAAGGTCTGGATGAGGTGGCCTGCAAGTTGAAGGAAGCCAGGATCAGACAGAGTAAACCACAAGAAGCCTATCCTCTGTGAGCTCACACTCTGTGACAGATACTTTTGGCAGGCATTCTCCTATCTTCTTGCTAACAGAACTCCAACACTGATCAAGTCTCCAACAGAGAACTCTTGACCTCAGGGAGGGTGGGCCAGCACTAGGAGATGAGCCCGTGATTGGTTTATGACAGTTACAGCAACACTCTTTTCCTTGACCAGTGATTGGTGTCAGTTCTGGCCAGTGAAGTATAAAAGGAGGTCAGCTAGGAGACTTCTGGGAAAAGTTTACATCCCTTTCCTAGTGACCCAGATGCCTCCCTAAAGACTTCCCTGTGTATAGCATTAGGGACAACAGTGAAAAGTTAGCAGAGAACATGAAATCCGTGCAACTCTGCAGGACAGAATATAAACACTACTAAAGCCCAAGGTAAAGCCTAAAAGGATGGGAGGGGTTGAATGGCCAGATCATGGAGGGAAGAAGGATTCCAGAAAGATGATAAATGGCAGGGCTGAGCACAGTGAGTTTAGCCAGGGGATGAGGTACCATGATCTATTCAGCTTGGATCATGTGTCCATCATCCTTATGGTCCAAGAAATAGAATCTATTACCAGAAATAAATAGAGATAAAAGGTAGTAGACAGAAACAATCGATGGCCATTATTGGGATCATCCACTATTTATATTTTTTCAATAATTTCCCATACATTATCTGCTTTGAGAAGTCTGCCAAACCCACCATCCCCATTCTCTGACAACTGGATCCTTCCCCTCATAGGGGTAAGGTCCTGGCATCCATGTTGTAATCCTGACTTCTGGGCCAAGCTGATTGAACCATACAGGATCCCTGATCCAAGCTGGGACAACCAGATTCCATCCTGAGAATTTGGAACTGGAATACAGAGATGCTAGTCAGTCTCTGCTGGTCACGTAAACCTAGGACTTGTAAACCCAACAGGGAAGCTCTATTTAGTCAAGTTCATGGAAAAACAGAGAAGTCAGGATTGACTTCTGACTGTGAAGTGAAGACTGAAGCAGATATGGAAAGACAAAGACCACATGGACTGAGAGGGTTATTAAAAGAAACAGAGAATTACCTTGATTCCTGATAACTTTCTAGTTCACAGCTTTAGTCCCTCCTGAAACATGGCTGCACTTAATGACTTTGTGTTCCATGACACTCCCTATACCCTACAATCAGTAAGTCCCCTTTTAACTAAGCTAACTTAAGTAGGTTTCTCTTGCTAGCAACTGGAGGAGCCTTGATGAAGGTATATTGTTTGCTCTTCAGACCAAATGAAGTAAGGGCAGTTAGTCATCATCCTCATTTCACACATAAGGAAACTGAGGACTCTCAGAGGTCAGCCATATCGTTTCCACTGAGGCAACTCACAGAACCTTTCTGAACGTAAGTTTGTGAAAAATGTCTGTGAGTAATGTCTGTATCTCTTGAGTTCCTTCAATTAAAGACCCATTGGGGGCGTGTATATATATATATATATATATATATATATATACATATAACAATTTCTTTATCCATTCATCCATCAATGGACACTTTTGTTGTTTTTGTATCTTGGCTGTTGTGAATAATGCCACAATGAACATAGGGGTGCATGTATCTTTTCAGATTAGTGCTTTTGTTTTCTTCAAATGAATACCCAGAAGTGAAATTGCTGGATCATATGGTAGTTCTATTTTCAGTTTTTTGAGGAACCTCCATACTGCTTTCCATAGTGGCTGTAGCAATTTACATTCCCACCAACTTTTTGAAGAGAACATAGGAGAAAATCTTTGTGACCGTGGGTTAGAGGAAGAGTTCTTAGATATGACATCAACAGCACAATCCATTAAAAAATAGATACATTAAACTTTTTTATTTTTTAAAAAAAATTTTAAAGTCTCCTATTGTATTCCATCATTTTAAAACTTTTTTTTAATTAAAAGTTTTTTCTCAGTGGGAAAACCTTGTTAAAAGAATGACAAGACAAACCATCAACTGGGAGAAAATATTTGCAAATCCCAGATCCAACAAAAAACTTGTACACGGAATATATAAAGAACGCTCTAAAATTGAACAATAAGAAAACAAAGAATCTGATTCAAAAATTGGCAAAAGACTTGAACAGACACTTTACCAAAGAAGACGATGTGGATCTAAAAAACACATGAAAACATGTTCAACATCACTAGCCATTAGTGAAATGCAAAGTAAAATCATAATGAAATATCACTACACACCTATTAGAATGGCTAACATGAAGAATACTGACAATACTAAGTGCTGACCAGAATGGAGTAATTGGAACTCTCATAACATTCCTGGTGGGAACAAAAACTGGTAAAGCTACTCTGGAAAACACTCTGGCAATTTTGTACTATAGGACTCAACAATTGCACTCCTGGGTATTTATCCTAGAGAAATGTAAACTTATGTTCACACAAAAAAAACGTGTACATGAATATTCAAAGTAGCTTTATGTGTAATTACACAAAACTGGAGACAACCCAACATCCTTCAGTGGGTGAATGATTAAACAAATTGTAATACATCCACCCAGTGAATTACAACTCAGTAATAAAGAGAAACAAGCTGCTGATACAGGCAGCAACAGGGATGGGTCCCCAGGGGCTTATGCTGAGTGAAGGAAAGCTAATCCCTTTGTGATTCCATTCCCTTTTGAGAATATAAAATTCTCAAAAATGACAATATTATATATAGAGATGGAGAACAGCTAAGAACATATAGGGAATGAGAGGAAATATATAATTATAAAGTAGCAACATTGGGAGTTCCTTTGTTGTGACAGAACACTTCTGTCTCTTGATTGTGGTGAGGGTTATATCCATCTGCACGTGTGATGAAGTGTAATAGAATTTTACACAAAGACATACCCCAAAAATGAGTGCAAGCAAAAACTAGTAAAATCTGAGTAAGAGCTAAGTCTAGATAATTGTATTGAACCAGTTAATTTCCTGTTTTTGATATGCACTTCAATTATGTGAGATGTTACTGCTAGGGGAAACTGGGTAAGGGGACACAGGACCTCTCTGTGCTAATGTTGCAATTTCTTGTGAGTTTATAATAGTTAAGAAATGAAAAGTTTTTTAAAAAGAAAGAAACCTAGAGTTGGTAGTTTAAGCTATGCCCTAATTTTCTAACACTCACATGGCCCTTGTTTGCTAAAGACTATTTGCCCAGGGGTGACTTTCCAGGATATAAACCTTGCCACCAGTGTGTCTATAGAGCCCTTGATCTTGGGGAACTACCAGACTGAAGAGATGGAACATTAAATATTTGGGCAGGCTCTTTCCTCTAAAACAAATGTTCTTAAAATGGAGTCCATGGACCAAGCTTTTCAAGTCTGTCAGTGCCCTCTTTGATATTTTAGAATGGTATTTTTGTTTCTTTAGAAGCTATACACACATGATAAAATATTTGTAATGTACGAATAGTTAAAATTTTAGATTAAAAGCTCTCCAGAGGACTTCCCTGGTAGCCCTGTGGTTAAGACTCCACGCTTACAATGCAGGGGGCACGGGTTCGATCCCTGGTCAGGGAACTAAGATCCTGCATGCCATGGGGCACGGCCAAAAAAACCGAACTCTCCAGCCTCAGAACCTTAGTCCTTCTATCCAAATGTAATTTTACTTTTGACAATTTTGTGTATTCTTCCAGGAAAAAGAAAGATACAAGTGGTAGCATACTATAGTCACAGTTCCTACTTTTCACACTTAAGAACACATCATTGAGATCATTCCACATCACTGTAAACTGGTACAGCCACTATGGAACCAGTATGGAGTTTCCTCGAAAAACTAAAAGCAGAGTTGCCATATGATCCTGCAATCGCACTCTTGGGCATATATCCAGACAAAACTCTGATACGAAAAGATACATGCACCCCTATGTTCATAGCAGCACTATTTACAATAGCCAAGACATGGAAGCAACCTAAATGTCCATCAACAGATGAATGGATAAAGAAGATGTGGTACGTATACACAATGGAATATTACTCAGACATTAAAAAGAATAAGATAATGACCTTTGCAGCAACATAGATGGACCTAGAGATTATCATACTAAGTGAAGTAAGTCAGACAGAGAAAGACAAATACCATATGATGTCACTTATATGTGGAATCTAATGAACACAAATGAATTTATCTATGAAACAGAAACAGACTTGCGGTTGCCAAGGCGGGAGTGGGGAAGGGATGGATTGGGAGTTTGGGATTAGCAGGTGCAAACTATTATATAGAGAAAGAATAAACAATAAGGTCCTACTGTATAGCACAGGGAACTATATTCAATATCCTGTGATAAACCATAATAGAAAAGAATATGAAAAGGAATTAATATATATGTATAACTGAATCACTTTGCTGTACAGTAGGAATTAACACAACATTGTAAATAAACTATACTTCAAAAAAATAAATTTTTCAAAAAGATCATTCCACATCAGCACTACAGCTCTACCTCTTGGTTTTAAATAGCTGCTTAATGTTCTCAGTATTAATAGATGAACCACAGTTTATTTAACCAAATTTCAATGATGGACATTTAGTGTTTTGCCATTATGAAAAAGTCTGCAGTATCTTTATATGCTTACACCATGACATGCTTTTGAGTATATATCCATATGGTAAATTCTTAGCAGTAGTCTTGCTGGGTCAAAGATACATAAATGGTAAATGCTGATGCATTTGCCTCCAGAGAACCTGTACCAATCATCCATCAACAGTGGAGGGTAGCACCTATTTCCCCTTATGCTTGCCAACCATGAGTATTATCAAACTTTAAAATATTTGTTGTCATTCTGATAGACCACAAATGGCATCACTTGTTTATTCCTGGAGATAACTAGCTTTGGATGATTATGATTCTTCTGCAGTCTTTCTCCGAACTTCCCTCTTTGTCCGTTGTCCTTTATTTTTAATTAAATAATTGTATCTCTTTTTGTTAGACAAGTACTAAATAACATTCATTGTATAAAGACAAATCAAACAATAAAGAAGTATAGAGAGTAAAAGGGAAAATCCCTTTTCTCCTCCCCAACCCCATCAGTCCCACTCCGTCCTCAGAGCTGCAGAGACACTGCTGTGTGCCCATGAGTTTCACTCTGTTAGATGCCAATGCACCAGCACTCATTCTGAGTCCTCTCATTTGGGACTGGAATGCTTGTGCCGGGGCATGGCTGAGGTTCAGCTTTATAATATCCAGAAAGAAGGGGTTTGCTGAGCACTTCAACACTAATAAAGACTGCAGAGAATGGCTAAACAATGTATGTGAACAAAATGGCTTAAAAGTCCTTCAAAAGCTTTAGAGGCACCATTTCCCTACAGCAAACCACAAATAATGTGTTTATGAAAGCAGAATCCAGAAGCACTTCAAGGAGCCAAAGCTTAGTTAATTTATTTCCTATATGCTTTGAAAGTAGTGAGATGGTTATTTAAACAGAGAGGGAGAGTGAGGGGGAATTAGTAAGAAAAGACAAAGGCATAGTCTACATGTATAGAGACAGACTGGGGTAAATTATTTGACCCTTAATTTCCTCACATCAGATGGGAATAATTAGAAAATATCTAGCTCATAGGGCTATTATAGTAAATAATAATCTACATAAAGTGCCTAGCACAGAGTTAGGCATAGAGTAAGTACTCAATAAATGGTAGCTACTCTTAGCTATTCCTAAAACCTTTCCTGGAAGGGGGAAGGTGTCGTGGATAGGAAGCACGGAATGAATCAAAGCTTGGATTCTGTAATGGGGATAATGTTCTTAGGACAATGATGAGACCTGACCAGAAGTGGAAGATCTGTGCAGGAAAGGAATGATTGGGAAGGAAAAGTACTGAAGCAGTGGGGAAAATGGAGACATTTTAGGCAAAAATCACTGTGAGAAGTGGGCAGAACAGTTTGGGATGGGGAAGTCAGTGGAGTGGGGGTGCAGTAGGAGGCTGTGGCAGTACAGGAGGCGGGTCAGGGATATACTAACACAGGAGGAACCAGATGGCAAAAATGTTGTGAATTAAGATGAATGGACAAAGAAAATGTGGTATATACATACAACAGAATACTATTCAGCCTTAAAAAAAGAAGAGAATCCTGTCACTTGCAACAACATGGATGAAACTTGAGGACATTATGCTAAATGAAATTAGCCACTCACAGAAAGACAAATATAAGTGCATGATTCCACTTATATGAGGTATCTAAAATAGTCAAATTCATAAAGAGCGGAATGGTGGTTGTCAGGGGCTGGGGGGATGAGGAAATGGGGAGCTATTTATCAGGCATAAAATTTCAGTTAAGTAAGATGAATAGGCTGTAGAGATCTGCTGTACAACATTGTAACTATAGTCAACAATACATACATACAGTACAACAATATCATACACTTGAAAATTTATAAGAGTAGCTATCATGTTATGTGCTATCACAATAAGTTTTTAAAAGTAAGATTTTAAAAAAGAAAGAATCCCCAGACCCTGATGCCTAACTATGTAAGGTATTAGGAAAGAAGGGAGAAGAGAAAACTATAGTTGTTTGCTGAATGGCTAGAGGGCTGGTTTTACTCTAGGTGGAGAACTGAGGCCAGCAGTCTGTTCCCTACATATTGGGTATGTGTGCAGTGACTGCAGAAGACTCCAATTAGTAAGGTTTGCCTAGAGGTAAAGTCAACAAGGCCAAGGTCTTCGGGTCTCCTTTCCAGAATTTCTGGCCTCTAAACAGTTGGGATTCAGAATGGCTGACACTACTATTACATGTAACCAAGGTTGCTAATTTAGAAACACTCACTATCCTCCTCAGACATTGTTTTTCACCTACAGATTTCAGCACTATTCCAAAACCTCAGTCCCAGGCCTGGTGGACCAGGGGTTTGCTACATCAAGAAGGCTGCTTTGAGGCCTGACTCCAAAATGGTGCCCATTCCAACCTACGGTTTCTCTGGCCTCAGACTGATTATGGTCCAGAGATCTAGACCCTTGCTATTTCAAGTGTGATCCAAGGACCAGCAGTACTGGTATTACCTGGGAGCTCATTAGAACTGTAGAATCTCAGGCTCCACCCCAGACCTGCTGAATCAGAATCTGCATTTTAACAAGGTCCTCACATGAAAGTCTGAGAAACACTGACCTAGAGCATGGTTTTGGGAGTCAGACAGGTTTTGGATTCTTTTGAAGGAGGACGGGGAGAAAATGACTTTGAATGCAAATGTAAAATAATGGTGTGATGAGTCCCAATTTCAGAAATTTGAAAAAGATACCAAATCATAGAATTGAGGAAATGTGGTAGTTATATATTCAATAAATATATTATTACTTCTGTAACCCAGCTAGATGATGATATTAACAGTTAACATTAACTTTCATTGAGCACTTACCTTGTTTCAGGTACTATTCTAAGTACTTTCCAGATAGGTTCTCATTTAACCTTCAAAATAATTTTATGCCTCACAACAAACCTATGAGACAGGTACTGTTATCATCCCCATTTAACAGATGAGGAAACTGAAGTACAGGGTATTTAATTGACTTGCCCGAGTTCACATAGCTAATAAGTATTGGAGCCACATTTTCAAACCAGTATGTCTGACTCCAGAGGCCACAGGCTTAAATTCCATATGTCAGTTGACAAATTTTCCCCTATCCCAGACCTGGGAAGTTCGACTGTCTCTCCAAGATGTCTATATTCTCAATGTCACTTGATCACTTTTGGCTCAAAGAACCCGCTGTTACTGAAGTACTCTGCATCTCACTTGTATCTTACCTCCTGTGGCTGATCTCTTCTCCTTTCTCTGAAGCAACCCCTCCATGAGACTCAGTCCCTTTTCCTTAATTTCCTCCAAAATCACTCACAAAAGACATCTGTGTATGTAGCAGACTTTACTGAAAGCTCCGTTCTTCACTTTTGGCATTGATCACTGGATCATTATTAACCTTGGGTCTTTCTTATCACCCAATGCCCGTTTGCATTCTCTTGCTCCCACGCCACAAATCATAGCCTATGGCTCTCGTGCTATTGCTGTGCTTTAGTAAAAAAGGGCTTGAATCTGTGACTTAAGGGAGTCACAGATTCTGGTTCACTCCTTCTACCTGTTCCCAGAGCTGCCATTTCCTCTCATCTTCCCCAGTGAGGTTGCAGGTGAAAACATAGTTATTGAACAGTCATATGACCTGAGGCAAGTCCACAGGGGGCAAACCTCCTTTGGGCTTGGAGCCAGGGCCTGAAACAGGCTGAAGCTGGCTCAGAATAGGCTGGAGAACAGGAAGTCAAAAGCCCAGGAGAGAAATCATTCCGGAGGAAAAGACATCTGTGGAAAGCAATCTGCTCTAATAAATATTAAACAGGAGAAAAAAGAATATAAGGCACTATGAATCAGCATCACTCTAATTCTGTGTGTGTACAAACTGTCATACATAGAAAAATACTAAAAATAAATTCACCAAAACCTTAACAGTGGTATCTCAGAGAGAAGGAATTATAGATAATTTTACTTTCTTCACTATGATTTTCTATATTTTTTGACAATGATCCTACATTTTATAATCAGAGAAAACTGAACATTATAGTTTTAAAAAGCAGACTGTTGCTTTTCACATGTCCCAGTGTCATCTGTTGAGCAGTTGGGAACTGAGGGAGGGTGGGTTCTGATCGCTAGAGTCTAAGAACTTTACCCAAGGAAGGTGTATTAGTCAGCTCAGGCAGCCATAACAAAAAATACCATAGAATGGGTGGCTTAAACAACAGAAATTTATCTTCTCATTGTTCTAGAGGCTGGAAGTATGAGATCAGGGTGCCAACATGGTCAGTTTCTGATGAAAGCTCCCTTCCTGGTTTGTAGACAACCACCTTCTCATTGTGTCCTCACATGGATGGGCTTTCCTCAGTGAGTACACACAGAAGGAGCAAGAGAGGGTGAGCTCTCTGGTGTCTCTTCTTAAAGGGACACTAATCCTATTGGGTTGGGTCCGGGCCCCACCCTTACAACCTTATTTAACTCATTACTTCCTTATTCCAATTACAGCCACACTGGGGGGTCTAGGGTTTCAGCATATGAATTTTAGGGGGACACAAATAGTCAGTCCATAACAGAAGTAAAGGGAAGGGATCTACATAACTACTAAAGACCAGGCAGTTGAACACATAATCTTATGAAATTCTCACAACAATCTTGGAAGACAAGTGTTGTTTTTCCTCTTGTATATGTAATAATAGCAACAGTAAAATTTATTAAGCATTTACCATGTGGCAGGCACAGGGTTATGGGGGAATCCCTGTTAAGTAGTGGAAAAAAAGCTTATTGAAATTGTTGCCTGAAGTTAATGTGGAAAGGAGAACACGAAAGTGATAAATTTGCGTATTTACTCAACAAGACTTCCAAGCAAAGTGTTGAAGGTGTGGCCTGGTATTTTCTTGCTGCCCATAGTAAAATGTGAGAGGGGAGAAATAAATTAAGAAAAGAACTGTTAAAACTAGAAGGAACCAGTACATGATTGATTCTCAGCCTCTCCAGATGGCAGGAGATGCAAAAATTAAGAAATGGCAGGCTTCCCTAGTGGTCCAGGGGTTAGGACTCAGCACTTTCACTGCTGTGGCCCCAGGTTCAGTCCCTGGTCGGGGAAGATCCACAAGCCACGAGGTGTGGCCAAAAAAAAAAAGAAAAAGAAAAAGAAAGAAAGAAAGAAAGAAAGAAATGGCTTCCAAGCACTCTTAAGAAAGCATGGCATTGAGAAAAGGCTGAGAGAGTGGCTGTACAACCTTTTGTTAAAACCTCAGAAAGATCAAAGGATCAGAGTGGTATTCACTCACACAATGGGCCCTTTCAAGAGATTAAGGGTATACCTCCTGGAACCTTTCAAAATAGGGCCCCTAGGAAGCTTAAGAGCTATGTACCTAGCCATCTCAGGAGTCCAAGGTAGAAAAGAGCTTATCTTGAACAGATTTGTGTGTATGTATCTTTTCTAATGGAGTGAACCCCAATTAAATCCAGTGAAGACTCCTAAAGTTTTTGAGAAAGTTATTTCAGCAGAAACACTGTTAGCTTGGACTGAGACAGAGAGTACAAAATTAAAGAAATTTTGGACCCCCCAAAATTCTATTGGCAGGAAGCAGGCTGATAAAACTACTCATCATTTTTCATGAAAAAGGAAGGATAATTCAGAGGGCAGAACCAAGTGATTCAGAACTAATCAGGGAATATTTAACATTTGCCCAGCTGGATTTCAAAATTGCCATGGACTCTTTGATGCCTCCCAAGACCCCCTGCACCCTTTTCAAATGGAAATGTCTATAGTGGGTATTCTATGCCTCCCCACCATTTTCTGTTGGTCGTATAGGGGTAGATTATTTGTCTCTTTAGTTTTATAGATCATCATATTGAGAGGAATTGTACTTAAAGGACCACATCCACACCTGGACCTGATTTAAATGATGAGACTTTAAGTAGATACTATAATGGGATGAGACTTCGGGGAATTTTGGGAGGGAGTGAATGTATTCTGAATGTGTGAGGGATGTGAATCATTGGAAGTCAAGAGGTGGACTATGGCAGAAAGGCTCTAACATGGCCCCCAGAACCCCCATCATCACCATCCCTTTGAGTGTGGGCAGGACCTGTGACTTTCTTCTAACCAACAGAATACGGCACTAGTAGCAGGATAGCACTTCTGTGGTTATGTTGCATAATCTTGTAAGGAACCTCCTGCTAGGACAGTCTCTTTCTTACTGGCTTTGATGAAGCAAGTGGTCATGTTGGGGAGGCCCACAATGGCAAGTGTAATGGTTAGTTTTAAGTGTCAACTTGGCTGGACCACGGTGCCCAGATATGTAGTCAAACATTATTCTGGATGTTTCTGGTGCTTTTGTATGAGATTAACATTTAAATTGATGCCTTTTGAGCAAGGCAGATTGCCTTCCATACTGTGGGTGGGCTCCATCCAATCAGCTGAAGGCCTGAGTAGAACAAACGACTGACCTCCCCAGAGCAAGAGGGAATTCCTGGACTTAAACTACAACATTGGCTCTTCCCTGGGTCTTCAGCCTGCTGGCCCACCCTGTGGACTTTGAATTTGCCACCTCATCACATGAGCAAATTCCTCATAACCTCCTCTCTCTCTCCCTCTCTCTATCTCTCTCTCTCTCTCTCTCTCTCTCTCTCCCCACCCCCCACTCTCCATATCTGTACACGCACACACACACACACACACACACACACACTATTGGTTTTGTTTCTGTGGCGAACCCTAACTAATTCAGCAAAGAAGCAAGCGTGACCTCTGGCTGACAGTAAGCTAGGAACTGACGCCTTCAGTGTGGCAGCCCACAAGGAATTGAATGTTACCAATAATCATGTGAGCTTGGATGTGGATTCTTCCCCAGTTGAGCCTCAGATGAGAGCCCAGCCTTGGCCAATACCTTGATTTCAGCCTTGCAAACAACCCAGCTAAGCTTTGCCAAGACTCTTGATCCACAGAAACTGTGAGATAATAAATGTGTATTGTTTGAAGCCACTAAGTCTGTGGTAATAGTGTTACACAGCAATAGACAACTAATAAAAGAAGGTATGGAAACTTGGAGATTCCTTTCTATTTAATGAGTCCTACTTTTTCTTTCAAGAGCTCTCCTAGCTTTCAGTAAGTCAGTCCTGTGTAATGCTTCCTTAGCAAAAATAGCCTATGGAAATATTGAAGCATCGTGGTATTATAGAAAGAGGCTCGGGAGTCATACAGACCTGGACTTGAATTCCACCTCCACCACTTCCTATCTGTATAACCTAGGACGAGTCACTTCACCCTCCCACCAGCATGAGCATCCCTTTCCTCAGCTGACATAGGGTATAATAACAGTATCTGTTTCTCAAGGTTGTTGTGGGGATTAAACAAAATAATAGATGTAAAGCATGGAATCTACCACTTCAAACAAAGCAAGCACTCAACACGTGGAAATTTTTTAAATGCTAATCTGTGGAGGGTTCCTAAGCCTGCAAAACCCCAAGGATGAACACCATTGCCTATGGCTGCCCCAGATCCAGGGCTACTTGGTCATCTCGGGTAACAACTGGTAGTGGCATGATGCCACCATTCTCTCTAGATAGCAAAAGCCTGGAAGTACCAGGCCCAATAAATATTTGCTGAAAGAGTACAAGGAAAAGAAACAAAAAGCCTCTACTAGACTGTAAGCCCTGTGAAGACAAGGACCATGTCTGTGTTGTTGGCCGCTGTACATCCAGCACTCAACACAGTGCTTGGGACAGAATTGATGTTCAATAAATAGTTGCTGAATGAATGAACGAACGAATGAATGAATGACTACCTCATAATGGGGCATGAAGGGAAGTAGGTTGGGTGTTTATTTCCAACGTGTGTCTTCTCCACCTGAATGGCTCCCCAGAGATCCCTGATACAAGTACTGGGGCCGTCCAGGGACTCCCTTTAGACCAAATTATTTCTACTACTGTCTTGGGGAATGGTTAATTTCCCCCAAAGGGAGGCAAATAACTGTGAGCAGAAGGGCCCTGGTTATTTAATTAGAGCGAAATAGAAGTAGAATGCCATTTTTTTAAGCATTTACTGGGTACCAGGCACCGCTGAACTTTTTACACACATTATCTGTCTCATTTATTTCTTACCGCAACCCTCTAGGTTAGGTATTAACATTATCCCCCTTTGGCAGAAAAGATTACCGAGGTACAGAGAGGTTAGGTGTCTTGCCTAGGATCACACAGCTAGTAACTGAGAGCTAGGACATGAACTTAGGCCTGTCAGACTCCAAAGCCTATGCTCTTTCTACTACAGCAGTATTGGGATCTGGCAGTAGCCACAGACTTTTAGAAAGACAGCGGACAGGGACCCTATCTTATTTGCCTTTGTGCCTCGAGTTCTGTCAGAGTGGCTGTCAAGTAGTAGAGATTCAATAAATGCTTAATAAACAAATCTATCAGTGAAGAACTCTTCCCATTCATTCGATCATTCATTCAATAAATATTTACTGAGTGCCTATAGTGTGCCAGGTATGTCTAGGTAGAAGCTGGGCATATAGTGGTGGACAAAAATCCCTATGGAACTTACATTCTAATTGGGGGAAATAAACTACAAACACATAACTAAGAAAACCTCAGATGACGATGACTACTCTGAAGAAAAAAGAGCATGAATTAATTAAGAATGACTGGGAGGTGAGGGAAGGCTTCTATAAGAGAGGTCATTTAAACTGAATAATAAGAAGGTACTAATCATGCAAAAGTCTGAGGGAGGTACATTTGAGGAAAATGAAACAGCTAGTGCAAAGATCCTGAGGCAGGAATAAACTGGGTGTGTGAGGAACTGAAGAAAAAAAGAAGGTAGTGTGCTGGTAGCAAGTGAGAGAGAGGCTGAACACTAAGAGATGAGGTGTATTAGGTTATTGGGGCTGCCATAACAAAGTGCCACAAACCAGGTGGTTTAAACAATAGAAATGTTTATTGCCTCAGTTCTGGAGGCTAGAAGTCCAAGATTAAGGTGTTGGCAGGGTTGGTTCCTTCTATGGCTGTGAGGGAGAAGCTGTTTGTGCCTCTCTCCTAGATTCTGGTGGTTTGCTGGCAAACTTTGGTGTTCCTTGGCTTGTAGACACATCACCCCAATCTCCACCTTCATCTTTACCTGGCATTCTGGGTGTGTGTGCGCGTGCACACGTGTGTATGCGCGTGCACTTGCTTCCAAATTTCTCCTTCTTATAAGGACGCCAGTCATATTGGATTAGGGCCTGACCTACTCCAGTATGACCTCATCCTAATTTAACTAATCACATCTGCAAGGGCCCTATTTCCAAATAAGGTCACATTCTGAGGTACTGGGGGTTAGGACTTTAACACATGAATTTTAGGTGGACACAATTCAACGCATAACATGAAGTTAGCAAGATAGGCCAGATGAAGGTCATGGAAGGCCTCAGAGGCCAGGGTAAGGGGTTTGGATTTGCTCTGGATGTAATGGGAAGCTACCAAAGGGTTTCAAATCAGGCAACTGACATGATCTGATTTATCTTTGAAAAGGATCATTTTGTCTGCTGTGTTAGAATATGAAAGAAAACAGTCCCTGTGCCTGCATGAGTCATATGGCTCCCCTGCTGGGGATGGGAATTCTCATCATAACAACCACTTACTGGACCTGAGGCTTTAGTTTTCTTTATTTATCATTAGTTTGCAAGAAAAACAAATTTAGCTTCCAACTGATGAGATGAACACATATTTATAGCCACATATAAAAATACTGTTTTCTTTCCTGGCTGTTTACTTTTAAAAAATTATAAAAGTGACATATGCTCCCGGTAAAAACTTCAAATAATACGAAGGGAAGTCAATTAGTAAATACAGGCCCCCAGACACTGCTCCCCAACCCCAATCCATCCCCACTTCTCACTTTTCTACACAAGCACATTTTTTAAAAAACCTCTTTGGAGATCCCCTTCCTAGGATTGCTTCTCATCACCTCTACACGCCTCTACACAGATTCTTACCCACGGTATATTTTTAACACTAGGCCAACTGTCCAACCAGGCAGGCTCCTGTTACTCTCTTCGCATAAACTGGCCTAGAAACAGTCAGGATGAACAGGAGCACGTAGCCGTAAGATTAGTTTGGACCTGGGGTCAAAAACACTGAGTTCCAGCTTCTGTTACAACACTTCCTGCCTCTGAGATACTGAGCAAATCACAAACAAGTCTTAGTCTTAGTATCCTCGTATTTTGCCTATCTCACGGGGTTGATGTGAAGTTCAAGGGTATTTGTGTAACAGAATATTTCTAAGTATATTGCTGCTAGTGTAGACAACCCTCCTCTCCACTCCCCATATTCACACAGCCGCATCTGTTGGTATTCACCCATATACGAGGGAGTAACTAGAACTAGAAAGAGAAGTTATGCTGGAGGAAAGGCAAGGAAGGAAAGGGTACAATCGACTTTCTCAGGCTGGGTGATACCTGGGGTAGGGAAGGGTTCTCTGAGTGGCTTTGCAGGCTTCAGCTGTGGTCAAGTGGGGGCTGGAGCTAGAGGGAAAAAATGTAGGTGCATCCCTCTTGACAACCATAGCTGACAGATTGGTTTGAGTGTAGCTGGGATGCCCTGATTCCAGAGTCTCAGAGGCAGAAATAATTGGAAAACATTTTGGTGGGAGAGGAGGTGCCAAGATTCTGCTAATACTCAGCAGAGGCCGCTAAGCCCACAGATATCGGACTTGGAAAAAAATTTCTTTGTCATTAGAATAGACTGCTGGTTGATGCCACTCTTAATTGACTGTGTTTTGGATTGTCATCTCGGGAATGGGTCTATTTTTTCCTTTCACTGAATCTCCATTGCCTAGTGGTGCTCAATAAATACTGGTTGAGCGAACTGACTATTCTCATACATTACCTCCTTTAGCCCTCAGGACCAAATGAATAACAATGATGTTTGTATAGCCAACTTGTAAAACCCAGTTTTCTTACCTAGTTTCATTCATTTCAACAGTCCAAAGAGGCAGGTTTTATCATCATTACTCCTTTACAGACGAGGTTACTGAGGTCACAGAGGTCGAATCACATGGTGAATAAGTAGCAGAGCCTGAAATAAACATGCTCTTCGTCACTTACAAAGGGTTGTATGAGACGGTGATTATCAGGTTGTGACTTGTAGTATAAATTATAAGAACTGCTTGGGGGTGGGTAAGCCTGGTGTCCCTGGAAGGTGGTATACATCTAGGGAAGAGATACATCTTCAGGCAGGAAACAGGAACTAAGAAGGCAAGTTTTACAGAGGCTGCTATTCTACCAGTACTGCATTTTCAGAGGTCTTGCTCTGTGCTGGGCGCTCTATCTTGCACTTGGGATACAAGAGTGAACAAGAGGTGGGACAATGAATTCTCCCAGGTGGCACTAAGTTGATGCCCACCACGCAGAAGTCTGATAAAGCTTCAGGGCAGGGTGAAGCCTGTAATATCCCCCATATGGTTTTTCAAATACTAGTCCATGACCTGGCACCAAACCTCCAGGAATCTATATTTTAATACCCATTTCAGATAATTCTGCTGCACAGTCAGGGTCAGCCCGATGAGCTCATTGCACATCACGATGGCTTCATTTTCCCCGAACTTTTAAATTAAAAGTTCTACCTCCGTCTCAGCTGTGCTATAGAGGCACTTTCAGACTAGAATATTAAAAAGGAGTGATCTCCACTACACCCCAAGGCCAGTGAGGTAACCAGAAAGATTGTCTCAACAGGAAGGAGAATCTTATGGAACACACAGCTACACTGTGTGGTCCAGGAGCCCCTTTTCAAGAGAAGACTCTTCTTCCAAGGCCAATCTCAGAGATCCTGAGTTTTGTTTGATGGAGAAAGGTAGCTATTCCTTTATAGGAAGCCTCAAGTCCAGGTCCCCTGGCTCCAAATTCTATGCTTTTTCCATTCTCTCCGTCTTCTATTCTAACTGCAGCCTCCTGAACCAAGATCCTAAAATGTCTACTTAGAGACACTAGCAGTGGGCAATGTATAGACACAGAACTTCGTCAACCCAACAGCTTGAGGAGGCCTAAGGGAACCCAAAAGCCAAAAGTGTCTTTCTCTTACCCTGAATGTTGCTCTCTGCTCAGAGTCCTATTATTATTTTTGAGAATAAAATTTTATTTTTTACTTGTGGTTGTCTGAACACCTCTCTACCCCATGCCCCAGTAGCAGTTAAGATGAGATTGCTTGGGCTTCCCTGGTGGCGCAGTGGTTAAGAATCCACCTGCCAATGCAGGGGACACGGGTTCAAGACCTGGTCCGGGAAGATCCCACATGCCGCGGAGCAACTAAGCCCGTGCACCACAGCTACTGAGCCTGTGCTCTAGAGCCCGTGAGCCACAGCTACTGAGCCCACGTGCCACAACTACTGAAGCCCATGCGCCTAGAGCCCGTGCTCCACAAGAGAAGCCACCACAATGAGAAGCCCGCGCACAGCAACGAAGAGTAGCCCCTCCGCTCGCCGCAACTAGAGAAAGCCCGCACACATCAGTGAAGACCTAACGCAACCAAAAATAAATAAATAAAATAAATTTATAAAAAAAAAAAAAGATGAGATTGCTTATTACGAAGGAGGGAAGAGAGGCCAGGAGAGGGGCTTTGGGAGCTCAAGGGAAGGGCAGAACCTTTGATCCTAGGGAAGGAGCTTAGAAGCCCTGGAGCTAGAGTCCAAAGGACAGGAGCTGGAGATCACTCAGGAAGAGGGGGCGACCACACTTCTTGGTTTGCCAGTGTTATCGACTGGATGTTTGTGTCGCCCCCAAATTCATACGTTGAAATCCTAACTCTCAATGTATTTGGAGGTAGGGCCTTTGGGAGGTGATGAAGTCAGGAAGGGGGAGCCTGAACATGAACAGGGTTAGTGCCCTGATAAAAAGGACCCCAGAGAGCTCTCTTTCTGCCATGTGAGGATACAACACTTCTGTAGTCTGCAACCTGGGAGAGGGGCTCTCACCAGAACCCCACCATGCTGGCACCCTGATCTCAGACTTGCAGCCTCCAGAACCGTGAGAAATCAATTTCTTTTGTTTATAAGCCACTCTGTCTATGGTCACTTGTTATAGCAGCCTGAGCTGACTAACACACCTGGGATAGTCCCAGTTTGTCCCCGGGTAATTATTAACACCACCATCTCACTGTCAGAAGTGTCTTAGTCACACAATACATTATATGGCGATCCTAATGAAGGAAGAACTGGAGTCCTTTCCCCATTGTTTTTATCTGAGGCACTGCTTCTAAAAAGAAACTACAACTTTCAGACACCAGGACGATAGGCTCCTTAAAGGCAGGGACTGCCATGCGATTGACTTGTTTTAACAATAAGAAAAACACAGTTTATTATATACGTTAAAAAGAGAATATCTGATCAACTAAGAAATACCTTGTGATTGAATTTTGTATTCCCAGCATCTAGCTGTATGTATGAATTAACGCTTTTTGCCCTGCCTACCCTCAGACACAGTTTTTTTCTGACCAAACCAGAGCTATACCAGTATTTTAATGATTGCACTGACATCTGGTGGTCATTTCCAGGTTCTTCTCTGGGCAGCTCCTGTACTAGATGATGGATTAATCTGTACCTCATACTCCATCAAAGCCATTTTTATCTGAGCCCTACAGCAACTAGACATGATACTCTAATTCATCGCAAGTTGTTGAGAGCTGGTAACAGCTAGATGCAGTGTTTTTTTTCTTAGAAGGTATTTAGATTAGAGGCAGGGATGATGATAAGTGTGGAAGGGGTCCAGTAAAATGATAAAAAAACATCAAAAACTGAAGTTTCCTTGTGGAATTTCAGGCTTGTGAGGGAGTTATTTATACATAGAGGTGTCCTTCCTGAAATGATACCAAGTAGGCCAAAGTCATTAAAGTTCTTGGTAGCAACAAGGTATCAAGTCAACACCAGTGCAGATGTAATCAAATGTCAACGGGAGAAACTCTTAAATGAAAACTTGGACACACAGTAAACTGCCTTCCTGGTGGTCTGGCTAACAGAGAGAGGGAGGGAGAGGGGAGGAGGAATCAGATGCAGGAAACATAGAGCGAGAAAGTAGGAAAACCATACTTCAAAGTATAGCTTTCCTTTGTTTTCTGGGTTCCAGAGAGATGTGAAAAGGAAATGTTTGCATATTCAACCACTTCCCCAAAAAGCCCCACTCCTCAGTCACTTCAAAGGGTTTCCCACAGAAAACATTTTAACCCCAACCCACCATAACGAGGATACTACTGGCCCTACTGTTCATTGGAGGAACATTTCCATCACCCATCCTACTCCTTGTAATAACTGACTATAGGCAAGAGGCCTGTCAAAGCCCATAATCTTACATCATTAAAAGCTTAAAAAGAGAGAGAAAAAACACAGCTCCAGCTAATCCTCATTTCATCAGGAAAGGATCACCAATGTATGAGACAGGAACATTTAAGTAGCCATAATGAATGAGGTATCTGGAATCTCTCAGAAAATACAAGGCGCTCCTCATTTGTCTCCTTATGGTAAAAAGTATTACTCGATCTGTAAAACTAATTAAGTCTTTAATAAGTCATTTTAAGAAGTGAGCCTACTAGCAGGAGTTTGCAGGTGCCTTTTACACTACCCTCCCCCAACCTCCACACCGAGCTTTTATGATCAGAAATCAATAGCTACAAAATTGAGGGTCTTCAGAAACACACCAGACACCAACTTGGATAAGGCTGTGCTTTATTACATGCATAATTACAAATCTGTGCTAAGTGAAAAATGTATAAAGCAATGGTGACCTGGGTTTAAGCCACACAGAGAAAGGGCTGGACAATCCCATTAACCTTTCTGCCAAAGTCCATTCCATTGCCTTTAACGTGATTGTTTCCTTTTCTTACAATTTGCATAGCACTTACTTGTCAAAGTACGTTCCTTTCATTGTCTCAGTTTATCCTCACAACAACCCTGTGAGGTAGGTAGGGCAATTAACACTATCCCCATTTTGCAGATGGGAACACTGAGGCACAGAGCGGTTAAGATCTCGAGGCTAGTTAGTAGAAGCATAGGGAATAGAAACCAGGTCTTCTAACTCCCCAGCCCACATCTTCCTTTTTAGACTATGTTGCTATGCTTGACCAGGGAGCAGAATGAACTGTGCAGTGAGCCACAGCTTTGGTACAGGCTGTGCCTATGAACAGGGACCAACGTCTCTAAAAGTTAGAATAAAGCTAAGAAAGCGTGACTAAAGGGTTGGCAACACTCAGATAAATAATTGCTCTGAACAGCTCAGCACCAAGTTTCCTGTGGAAACTCTATTAGCTTTAGTTGACTCTAGTTTCTGGAAGCCTAGCTACTGCTAATGTCTATACCTTAGCTTCAGTTGAACTTTTACCAACTCTCAGGAACTAAAATGTCGAGTCAGACAGGTTTTCTTTGGCTACTGCAGTTGGAGCCGGCCCTACAAATGAGCTTATTACAGAGACATTCATATAGTGGCCCATGGGCTGGAACCGGCCCCTCTGATCCTCCTGGCCTCACTGGCTCACCCGACAGGTGGTATTTTTCCCACAGCCAGAAATGAATGGACAGAGGTAAGAGCAGGAGGCTGGCCTTGGTCAAATGAAGAAGAGTCACCATCATTACATCAATGGCATCCTTAGGTGACATGACCAGGGTGCTGTCCGTCAAGCCCAACTCCTTTCTGGCCTGTACCTGGTTAGCAGCATAGCTTCAAAAGACAGTTTAAAAGAACAAAATATTAAACACGTCATTTTTTACCTAGAATGAAATTCTTAGTCATTACATAGTCCCAAGGGACCAAATATATAATAAAAAGTAAATATTTATTAAAATCTGAGTGCTAAAAAGGCAGGACAATGGGCAAGAGAGAGAAGGGATAAAGTGAAATGGAGGAGGGAAAAGGAGCACTCTTGAAGGACCATATATTTGAGGTACACTCAATAAGCTAATGAGGCTAAACATTCCTACCCTGACAAAACCATCTCAGGCCATTCCCTCATCTCCATTCTGCCAGGTGGCATTTCACTCATCAAACCCTAGACCGCCTCTCAACAGATTTGGACTAGTAGATGATAACAAGGTTTAGCAATGAATACTTCACATGTCTGCATTGAGATGCTAAAGCCCTGGACACTGCCAACAGATCCCATTGGCTTTAGCCCCTACAGTGGAGCAAAGCCCCACTGGCCCCATCAACTCAGAAGTATCTTCCATTCTCTACTCTCAGAATGATCCTCTCCCTCCCCAAGGTCCACATTCAAAACAATACACTTAGAGTAACTGAGAAAATTTTGAATTCAGGGTATTGGGGTGAGGAGAGCGAGACAGACAGAGAGACAGGGGTGGGGAGGAAAGAGGAGGAGAGGCAGAGATCATTTATTTAAACCCTCATATTTTTATACCATCACACGCTTTTTTCCCCTTAAAAGGCCAAACTTTAGGCAAGGCATTCATTCAACGAGTGTGCACCCAGAGGCTGAAGGCCCTTTGGCAGGAACTTAGAGGTAGGAATTTATGACTGCGGGATTGGGCTGGATGACCTGATAGGTCCCATCCAAGAAACGCAAACTCTGCACATCATAGACCTTCTTTCTTTCTTGGGTGATTTGGCAAAATCAGACTACAAGGTGGAAAAACCGATTTTGCTCCCTATGTCACTTCAAAACTTTGCCGAGATGCAGATGTTTAGAAATGAGACCGTGACCAGCAAACATTTAGGGAGTATAACTTGAAGTTGCTAACACCTACTAGTCCAGGAACTCCTCCCCTTGGGGCAAGCAACCAAAATCGAGGCAGAGCACAGCTCAGTGGTTACCACAGGTCCACCAGACCAATTTCACTTCAAATTTACACAGCTCCCTGAGCTCTGAGAAAGCCTCACCTTTTTCTTTGTAATCTACAATAAGTACATACCAGGGAGGCTAACAGTATAGATTTTTAAAATATTTTGCTATCAGAATTCAAGATAAGCTACCTAAAGCTTATCACTTAGGCAATGGCAGTAGACGCTGCCCTCCTCTTCGAGATGTCTGGTCTTGGGTCAGCCCTCTCCACAAAAGTAGACTGCCTCCACCAAATGCTGCTTTGAGCCTCTTGGTTGCTTGGAAAGCCTGGTCTTTGGGAGACTACTAATTTTTTCTCTCCTTGAGGCACATGATCAAGCAGTTTATAAATGTCGGGATGTCTGGCTTGGGGCATGGAATGGCCTTCCTCCCACCATCTTATAAGAACTTGTATACTTGCTTACTAGGGTTTTTCCACTGCCATAACTTTCCATTTTCTCTCCAAAGGGAATCCAGGTTATCCCGGAGGTGGTTAAAAATAAAATCAAGGTCGTAGGATATTGAAGTTCAGACCACATATTTAGACATCTTTTTTTTTAAGGACTCAATATTTCACCTCCCCTTTACTTTCTGAACTCCTAATTTTTCTCAGAGTTTTTAAGAGCTCAATACTCTATGCACCACCATGAAAGATGCTCTCCTGCTTTCTCTGAACAGATGAGTGGCCTGCGTTTGGCTCTGATCCAGTGAAAGTAAACTGATTCCTCACAATACACTGTGGTCAGTCATCAGTAAGTACTCTGGCAATATAAAACACACTGGTCATGTCAAATTTTCAAGTGTCTTCACTATCATTTATTAAAAACTCAACTTCAAAAACTGTACTCCTTGTGATTTATTAAAAAACAAAACCAAAAGATACTGTGGGGTAACAAGTACACCTTCCTACTCATCACCTAACTAAACAAATCAAGGTCAGGATCCAACTGGGACAGGTGATCCAAATACTTAAAACATACAGCAGTGATTACTTTCCCTGATGGACTCTCTTGCACACTGTTTTAAAAAACATATTTGCTCCCCCGACACCTGAATGGGTTCATAAATTCATAGTTAAGAATTACTTCACAGCCTTAGACCACACAAAGTCCCCATTACTTTATCATTCTCGTGTTCATGCACAATTGAAGACTTGCTAGAGACATTTATGCTTCTTCTCTGCTCTTCCTGTAAATGGTTCAGATTCAGCCTCTGGTGCCAAAACAACGGAACTGCTTTGCAGTTCCATCAGCAAATTAATCGACTGCTCTGCCAGCTGGCAAATACAAAGTACCATCAACGTCAGATTATCCACCAGAGGATATCTGCTCTGTGGATTATACCACCTCTACTCCACAGCTGGGCTGAGCCTGAAGGACACCAGAGCCAGAAAAGCGGGGGAGTGTCTGAACGTACATCCAAATAGAAGTGATCTTAAAAGTGGCCATTATTTTGCTTGTTCAGTCCCCTGCTTCTGCCAATGGCATAACTAATCATGCCTTAACTATTTCGGCTTCTTTAATTCTTTACGTCACAGATCTGAAGATACAAAATATAGCAGTTAGACTTTTACAAATCCATAGACTCTCATTCCTTTCGTGGCCTGGATGTCTACCAGATACTTTGCCTTGGAAAGCCCTAACTCTCTAGAAGCACTTATTGGCATTCTTTTGTAAATCCTTTCCGTGTGTCGGGAAACTTTCTTTCTTAATACCAGAATCGACTGGTCTCGGCTCATACTAATTTTTAAATCACAGATTATCCAGTCTTTTGCCATTGAGGTACGTGGCCATTTGAGACTACTGACAGACCCCCCCCCCCATATCAGCTTTGTTGGTTTAAGTATGTCCAACTGCTGAATTGGCAATGGCAGAAAGAACATTTTCCTTTGCCTCAAGACAAGAAACTCTGAGTGTTAAGGTGCTGAGCTAGCAGTCTAGCAGAGAGCTCTACCACAATTAGCCAAACTTGGAGCCAAACCATAGGACTGGACGTATAATGGATACCATACACTACAGCTACTTCTAGCATATGAGTTACAAGGATTCCTGAGAAGCTGAGGTTAATGAATGAGATTTATCAGGAGTGAGGTATCAAAGGGATATTATTCTCTGGAGGGCCAATCGGTGCTTAGTATCTAGAAAGTATACCTTGGCACAGTGTTATCTGATTTCTTGAACTTATTCTCTGAAGTAGCACCTGAACACTGGCTCATCTGTCTCAAATCAAAAACAGAGCCTAGAAGAAACACAAAGGCAAACTTAGACACCCTCCATATCACTGCTGTACTATGAAATGCGACCAAACCTTTCACCATCATCAAATACCAGAAATACTAACATTTCCTGTTTTGAAAACTTTAGTTGGACGGCTGATAAGAAAAGACAGGTAGTGAACCAGAAGTACACACATAAGAACTTTGATTTGTGCACAACAGACGTGGTGGTCAGGCAAATAGCCTCATCTCGTGTGAGGGAATCAGTGGTACAGGAGGGACAAAAGACGTGAAGTTACTGAGTCGTGACTATAATATAATATAACCTAGGGAGGTTTTTGTCTTTTTCATTAAAATGCTAGAGTGACATACTTAAAAGGAGAAACTCTGGTGACTGCCTTGATATTTTAAAGATAAAAATCAAAATAAGCCTTGGCTCCCCAGTTCTAGGCAATAAAAGAATTTCAGATTTTGGAAAGATAAGAAACTAGGGGTAAAAAATCCTAGAATCAGAGATCGGCAACTTTTAAAATGAGGTACGCTGAGGTGCTTGGAGTGGGAGGAGAGGCTATGCCGAGTGACTGCTGATTCTAGGCTAGAAGGATGGTGGGAAGCGCTGGGAACAGACTTGTAAAATGGGAAAGGCTCAACTCCCACCCTTAGCATTTGAGTCTCACTGCTGTGGGCGTCAGCGTGGAAATGGAGCTACTGGGCTATAGAGCAAAGCAAATGGTTGTGCGTCACCTCTGGTCCATGGGCTGTAAGACTGTAGAGGCTGGGTTTACAATTTAACTAGCCCTGGGAGTTATTTTTTTGTAACAGGAATGATTAACCGGGCACACTACTCAATCCCAAAGAGAGGACTCAGGACTGAGGCGTGGGAAAGGGAGAATGGAGGAGGAACAACAGCACGTGGGTAAAACTGTAGAAAACGAAACAGTAGTTGGAATGATGACGGTGGCTCTGTAACTCCACCAGGTGTCCTTAGAGTGTGATGTTTTCTACTGCGGTAAAGGTGGTAGGAAATTGAGACAGGCACCTTTTCAATTGTATACAAGCACCTTTGGTGTCACCAGGCCTTGTCCATACCCCTGGGTCTCAGGATGGTTCTGCATTTTATTTAGAATTCTAAGGAGCCTCAAGGGAGTCACAGCTGCCTATCCTGTTCCAATGCCTTGACTATACCTGAAAGTACCCCAAGCCTAAATTCACGATCACGGGGACAACACTGGCCTGTTATATACATGTACTTAACACTGGGAGGAGGCATGAGTGCCCAGTCATTTTACTACTGGTGGTTGTCATGAAGGAATGCATGAGAACGCAGATACAGCTCGGGATCTTCCCTGGTTTACCAGTATGCAGTCTAGACTTGGTTCCCTTTACTATTCTTACATATTCCAGAAGCCAAAAGCACCATCACTCATGGAGGTGGCATCTGGGTAAGAGTTGGGACCTCACAAAAATGTGAAAGTCCTGGTCATTGACTTTGCTTAGAACTTTACTAATCATTTGTTTCAAGGAAGATGGAGAAATCATTCCTTGCTACTAACAAATTCATGGCAAGGTCCTTGTCTACTAGCTAACAAAGGCCATCTGGAAAATTACCCTTTTTGCAGACAAGGAGAAAATTCTATAACTTATCTTTTGTGCACTTCAAAAGAGTACCAGGAACAAGCAAGCTATAAAAGTCAACCTCTCTACATCCATTTAGAGGAGATTAACCAAAGCAGCATTGTCTTATAATCAGATATTAAAATTAACATACACATACACACACATAAACTAATAATGCTAAATACTGTAACAAGAACAAGAAAACATTTGAACTGAATTCACAGTCTGGAAAATACCATTACTATTTTCCTTCTGGCTTTCCTTTCTGTGGTTGGAAAAGCAAAGTCCCTGGTTTACACTTCATCTTCCACCAATGACAGAGTCCAAAAAAGTGACTTTTTCATGAGCTTCCTGCAGGCTATAGGTCAGGACGGTTGGAATTTTTCTTGCATAGTTTTCAGTGATTGCATATTGGCTAACACTTATGTTTTAAATTAACAAAATCTTTAAAAAAAAGAAAAAAAAAGAATTAAACCATAGCAATCTTCTTTACTCTTTCATGAAATCTTCCTAATGCAATATCACAGAAGCCTAACAGAATTTTCCCCTAAAGAGAAGATTAATTTCCAGAGATTATGTAGTGCAACTGGTTAACTTGTAGGAAAGAGACAACACGCTAATATAACTTCACCATCCAAATGTGGGAAATGTTTTTTGGGTACCCAGTTAATAAAATATATCCATGGTCTGCAATGTCCTTCCTGTTTTATATCCAGTACAGCCCTGTGATTCTAGTTGAAGAGAATGGAATCAGGATCTTGGTTCGCCATCTGTGCTATATGCTTTAGCACATCCTTTTTGGTGATGATTCCAAGCAATCGCCTAAAAGACAAAACAAGACAAAAATTAATCTGTAGTTAAAATAACATTCTCAAAGGTGACACTTTTTGTGGTCCTTTTCATCTTTGTCTTTGAATACTATCTGCACTTACAGAATGATGACAGGACTAGATTACATGTACCAGGCAAATGGGACAATGCATGGGTCGCTAAGCATGCTCTAAGCACTTCTTCCTCTAGGTCTTAAATCCTGCTATTTCCTGTGGTTTAAATATTCTTCTCTATATATACAAATCTTACCTTTTGCAACCCAGTTCAAATGTCCCTCTTCCAGAACACCTTCCCCGATCCTACGAGCCAGTAATAACTGTGCCCTCCTCCTGGGAACAGCATGTTCTGTGCACACCTCTTCCATAGCATTTGTCCAGTTTGCTGTGTTCTCAGCTTCCCTATAACACTGTATGCTTCTTGAGGGCAGAGAAGGGTTTCATTGCTTTTTGCCTCTCCCCGGAATCTAGTGGAATGCCTTCTTACATGAAGTACAGATTCAGTAAAGGTTGAATGGATCAGTTAGGAAAAGTCCCCTTACTGATCTCAATCCTGCAAGACATCTGCTACGCTACGCAGAAATTTTAGAGGGCGAAATTCTTATATAATCACTAGACTAACATACCAGGGTCAAAAACAACAACAACAACAACAAAAAGCACCCACCCTTCTCCTCAACCTCCTTTCTTTTCCAATAAAAATAGCATGGCTTCCTTTACTGGATAAGAAATATCCCAGAAAGAAAGAGCCTTAGCCTTGGGAGTCAGAAGACTTGTGTTTAGGGAGTTCCCTGGTGGCCTAGTGGTTAGGATTCTGGGCTTCCGTTGCGGTGGCCTGGGTTCAATCCCTGGTCCGGGAACTGAGATCCCGCAAGCTGCGTGGTGAGACCAAAAAAGAAAAAATAAAGCCTACCACTACTAGACAGTAACTGGGGGTCCTTGTGCAAATCTTTAAACCTTACTGGCACTTGGTTTTCTCACCCTCAAATAATAACAACAAAGGTATCGTAAGGACCAAATACTATACATATACTACCTAATACCATTATAATTTCAGTGCTGCCTGTTCATGAGAACATAGTTGTTTCCTTTGTGGGGGAGGAACTGAGTTATTTATAACGTGCAACCAGCAGTTCACATCTCTCAAACCCACTATCTTCCCCAAACTCCTCTTCTATTAATTATGACAAAAAAAAGAAACACATCCATCTTCATCTTGGAGGTTCAAAAAGGTCTATAAATGCTACAAACGTTCATGTGAGTTGGGTTCTTCTTTCTTTATCTCTCTACATTCTCTTTTCCTCCCAAATCCAATTTGCCTTCACCAAAGAGCTCTCACCCATTGTGTGTAACCAGGCACTGCCGCAGTCCCAGCTTGCGGAAGATATCTACCACGATCTCCATGGGTGTAAGGTCAGTCACAGTGAAGGGGCTGAGATCCAGGATGTTCCGAAGCTTGAGGGTAGGTGGGGTGTATGGTGGCATTGGAGGAGAATGCTCGGTGAAATAAATGACAGAAGTGCTCACAACTCCATCCTGTTTTTTTCGAGCATTTTCTATTTGAAAAGTAGAAAAAAAAAGGTTGAAAAAGGAAGGACTACTTCTAAACTTCTGGCCCCTAACCAGTCCCCTCTCCGCTCTGTCCTTCCCCTTTTCACACATGCATGCATGCTTAGTGATTGACTGACTGATTGTACAGTTGATTTACAACGTTGTATTAGTTTCAGGTGTACAGCAAAGTGATTCAGTTTTATACATATGTATATATACATATAATTATATATATATCAATATATATAAACATTCTTTTTCAGATTATTTTCCATTACAGGTTATTACAAGATACTGAATATAGTTCCCTGTGCCATACAGTAGGTCCTTGTTGCTTATCTATTTTATATACAGTAGTGTGTACCTGTTAATCCCAAACTCCTAATTTATCCCTCCCTTCCCCTCATGCATATTTCTTTATTTCCATAGTGGATTCCCTTATCCCATTTCTGAAATCCTTACCAATTGAAATAATGAGGTCTCTTCGGAGGACAAAACCCACAAGTCTTTGGGACTCCCGGGACACCACAACTGGGAAGCCACTGTAAGTGGTTTCACTGATTATGGTCTCTACGTCTTCCACGGTCATACTGTCCTGAGTAAGGACAGTCAACAAAGGATCATTTCTCCGGGGTTTCATCACATCCATTGCCAGGGTCTTGTGAGCAAACTCTTCTTTGGCCTCAAGAAAGGGGTATCCATTGAGACGGATGTGGGCATCATAGATGCCCTCCCGCCCAAGAGCATCTGCCACCCACTTGCTTGTCATGGCTGCGGCCATCAGAGGCACAATGTATTCCAAGCCACCAGTTAGTTCAAACATTATGACAACAAGAGAAACGGTCATCCGAGTCACCCCGCCTGCAAAAAACAGACACAGGCTACTTACTGAAGGGAGCAAAAGTATAGGATTCATTACAGTTATGGGCCTGTCACAGGCCCCATCCAGAAAAAGCTACTTACCAGAAACATCACTAAAAGGAGGCCTCACCTACAGACCCCTGCAACTGCATTCAAGCAAGTTTACAATGAACATGAGTCAGACTTCTCAAAATAATCTCTACAAAAGTACAAGATACCTCCTTCATTCTTCTTCTTTTTTTCATTCGTCTGTTGCTCCCCACCCCCCAATTATACAAGTAATTGCATAAGATCTCTATGATTTGTGTAATACTACAGATACGAGAGGTTCTCTGGGATGTGCAGGCCCACTGTGGAAAGATCAGAAAATACATATATTTTTAAAGTACATAAAAGAAAGCCATTATCCATAAGCTCACTGCCTAGAAATATGCTGAGTAAAAATTTCAAATGACTTTTTTCATAAACGTATGTTTTTAT